>NC_080180.1:33912208-34212208 GCF_950295315.1 Erinaceus europaeus | reverse complement strand
AATTATTATATTTTCATTGAGAGTGAACTATAGCACAACTTGGTCATATATAGTAGCTGGAATTGAACCCTGGGACTCATGCATTCAAGTCCTGCTTTCTACCTTATAAGCCACCTCCCCAGCTGCCCATTACTTAATCTAAATAAAAATCAGTTAATTTCCATTTCTTTATATCAGGATGAGTTCAAGCCCCCTGCCCCCCACCTGCAGGGGGAAAGCTTCACAAATGGTCAAGGAGTGTTACAGGTGTCTCTCTGTCTCTCTCCTCTCTCCCCCCCTCTAAATTTTCTCTATCCTGTCAAATAAAATAAAAAAAAATTTTTTTAAGGTCTTTATCAGCAGGTTAAGCGCACGTGGTGCAAAGCACAAGGACTGGGTGTAAGGATCCCGGTTCAAGACACTGGCTCCCCGCCTGCATGGGAGTCGCTTCACATGCGGTGATGCAGGTCTGCAGGTGTCTATCTTTCTCTCCCCCTCTCTGTCTTCCCCTCCTCTCTCCATTTCTCTCTGTCCTATCCAACAGTGACGACATCAACAACAACAGCAATAATAAAAAAGGGGGGAGGTAACAAAAGGGAAAATAAATAAATATAAAAAAGGCCTTTATATCAAGACAATACATTCTAATAAAATCAGTCATCACACCATATGCTATCCTTGCAAGATTTTCAGAAGACATTTTTCAGTCTGCTAGGATTATTTTAACCAAATTAGAGCACAAGAGGAATAAAACAGAAATAGGAAACTATCACCTGCAAGACATTACAGAAACTCCTGGAATTGATATGCAAAAGTGAACAGGAGGCTGTCTCTAGGGTCATGTTTTGACCTTCCCCCCTTATGTTTGAGGGACAAGGGCTGGAAGCTAATTCTTTGAATCTGGCCATGTGATTGGCTGTGGACGCAAAAGACTTCCACACCACAGGAAATGATGCCATCACACCCAGAAGTTTTTTTTTTCAGACTGGCGAGTGGAAAATCTTCTTAATGAAAAAACAGAATAATCAGTCTGAGTGTTGGGGAGAAGCACTGGGAGGAAAAGAGAGAAAGAATACATATTAAATAGATGTGCTACCAGCATACTGATGAGGAAAGGGATTTCGAGGTTATTGTAGGCGGAAAAAATCTTCAACTTATTATCGTAATGCTTTTCTGTAGAGTACAAAGTGAATATATGGGAAATGTCATAAGTGGCAGGACAATGCCTATCTGTGATTTCTGGCCCTCACTTCAGAGGGCCACAACACTTGAATATAATGCCCTGCCACCTAGTCCAGTCCACTCCTTAAAGTCACTTTTGCTTCTGAGACTACTTCAAGGGTTTGTTTATAAAACATAGTCACCAAGTTCTATGTGCTATACATATTAACTACTCTTCTGCTTTTCCTCCTCTTCCTCCCTACCACCTTTCTCCTCCTTCCTTCCAGGGCACTGCTCTGATTTAGAGTGGCGTCAGGGATTGAACAGGACCTTTGGTGCCTCAGGCATGAAAGTCTTTTTTGCATACTGTTATGCTTAGTTCCCCTTACAATTCTTTTAGGTTGGTAGCACTACTCAGGAAATAGAGTTTACCAGCTAAGAGACAGGTATAGCTCACCTGGGTAGTGTGCCTGCTTTACCACATATGCAGCCTGGGTTTGAACCCAGCAACCACTGCACTAAAGTTTCAGTGCTGTGGTGTCTTTCTCTCTGTGTCTCTCCCTTTGTGGAATAAAAATGTCATCCCAGAGCTGTGAAGCCTTGGGCCATGGTGATGAGAAAAATGGAAAAGGAGAAGGAAGGAAGGAAAGAAGGAAGGAAGGAAGGAAGGAAGGAAGGAAGGAAGGAAGGGAGGGAGGGAGGAAGGGAGGGAGGGAGGAAGGAAGGAAGGAAGGAAGGAAGGAAGGAAGGAAGGGAGGGAAGGAGGAAGGAAGGGAGGGAGGGAGGAAGGGAGGGAGGGAGGAAGGAAGGAAGGAAGGAAGGGAGGGAGGGAGGGAGGGAGGGAGGAAGGAAGGAAGGAAGGGAGGGAGGGAGGGAGGGAGGAAGGGAGGGAGGGAGGGAGGGAGGAAGGAAGGAAGGGAGGGAGGGAGGGAGGAAGGAAGGAAGGAAGGAAGGAAAGAAGGAAGGAAGGAAGGAAGGAAGGAAGGAAGGGAGGAAGGAAGGAAGGAAGGAAGGAAAGAAGGAAGGAAGGAAGGAAGGAAGGAAGGGAGGAAGGAAGGAAGGAAGGGAGGAAAGAAGGAAGGAAGGAAGGAAGGAAGGGAGGGAGGGAGGAAGGAAGGGAGGGAGGGAGGAAGGAAGGAAGGAAGGAAGGGAGGGAGGGAGGGAGGGAGGAAGGAAGGGAGGAAAGAAGGAAGGGAGGGAGGGAGGAAGGGAGGGAGGGGGGGAGGGAGGAAGGAAGGAAGGAAGGAAGGAAGGAAGGAAGGAAGGAAGGAAGGGGAGGAAGAAACTCAATGGGCCAGAGAGGAAAGTCATCAGGTAGGGTGCCTACATTGGCATCTATGTAACCTAGCTTCAAGTCCCAGCACCAGATGGGTAGTGGGGAAAACTCTATGCTGTAGTCTTTCACTCTCCCTCTCCCTCTCCCTCTCCTTCTCCCTCCTCCCCCTCGCCCCCATTGATAAAATGACCTGGAAGAGTGAAATCATGCATGTTTGAGGCCTTGGCTCCACAAGAAAAAGAAAGAAATATTGCCAGGCTTACGCAGCCCAAGTCCAAAGTCCTGGCTACACTACCTTCATAATGGGAACATAGTGGACTTTGGAATCTGACCAGTCTCTATGCAAATCCTGATAATTGCTTCTTGATGCAGGACAAGTTTCTAATGTATCTCTTCTATCACCTATAAAAATGGGAATAGGTGTGTGGGATAGTGGAGTTACTGTATATGAAGTTTTTGGCATAGGTTCTTATATTAGGTAAATACTGTCCCCACACCTAAATCTCCCAAAACTAGAATTTTTAGAGTTTTGCAATTAAGTATAGTGCATGAGGCTGGCTTTCTGGGCTAATGTCGATGGAAATGTGTCTCCCATTAACTAAGACCCTTGTGAGGTCATGGACTTGTGCATAAGCATACTCAGAACCAGAGACTGAAGACAAGTTTCCTCTGCCCCTGTGTGCTTTCTCAAAGAGTGATAAGGCCTAAGGCAATGAGGAAAATGAAGCTCAAAATTAAATTGCTTCCACAAATCTTTCACACTTTCTGTATTCAATCATCTTCATGATGTACACAAATTTAGCTACCATGGGACTGATGAATAACTCCTGTTCTCTGTCCTGCCCACAGCCTCAACAATGGAGCAGAAATGCCAACCTTCTTAGGAGAAGGCACAGATAGACAGTGATGAGGGAGTTCCACCAGGGAGGTTACTCAGTCATGGAGTACAGGACTCACAGGCTTGAAATCCTCAGTTTGATCCCCAGAACTGCATGTGCTAGAGTGATGCTCTGGTTTCTCTCTCTCTCTCTCTCTCTCTCTCTCTCTCTCTCTCTCATTAATAAAAACATGTCATTTAAAAAAGGGGGGATGGATGAGGTAGTTCTGGAAAGGCTAAAGAATTCCACACTGGAGGTGGGAGGGTGCACTCATATCCTGTATGTTTTCCCAGATCAAACCATGTGATGAAAAATTGTGGCTAACTGGGTGATTCTTGGATTCCTTTGTACTATGCGTAGACCTAGAATCATCTCCACTGATATTTGAGTAAGAGTGAAGAAAACCATCAGTAGGCACCAAATCTTAACTAGACCATAAAGGATTTGGACTGCACAGCCTGCCCCATGTGGTGCATCCAGAGCCTCCAGCAAAATTTACCTAGTCATTTCATAAACTAAGGACAGCCTTTAACAGATATCCAGGGTTTCATTGAAGGTACTGAATTTCTACTATTTAGAGGCATATGATAAATGGTTGGGGTTCACAAGCAAAAAAAAAATACAGTCCCCATCATCATGGATCCTTGGGGAGACAGTCAGATAAACAAGCAATTACGACATGGTGTGATAAGTGCTGCCACAGTGAGCGGCAGGGCATGCTTTGGGACTGTGTGGTGGCAAGGGGGACATCTGAACCACTTCTCCAAAGAGGAACAGGAGGATGGGAAGGGCACTCATGCTGTGGGAGCAGCTTGGATATTGGCCTGGAGGGCTTATGGTTTGTTCTGGGAACTGAAGAGTACGAACATGAGACTAGGATATGAGACAAGACACTGAAAGGAGGTGCCATGAATGACCCCTAAATGTTACAGTAAGACACTTGAACTTGGTGCTGTAGATGAATAATTCTAAGCTTTTACTGGAACACAGATATAATGGGAGTTATTTTTCTGAAAAAGAAAATAGTGATACACACATACTTTTACGTTTTGTACTCAACTTCAGGGGTAGCTGTGGACCCTTTGGTACCTATTACTTATGAATTCACAGCTAAATTCTCTCACCAAGAAGTAGCAGAGACTAACAAAATGTTTCAGACTGTACAGAGATGTGTCTGTCAAAGTACTTGTTTTTTTAAATTTTATTAGTGATTTAATATTGATTCACAAAATTACAAGATAACTGGGGTACAATACCCCACTGTTCCCACTGCCAGAGTTCTGACTCTCCAATCCCTCTGTTGTAAACTACAGCACTTCCCTTAAGGTTGCATACGTAGGTTAATGATAATTTCTATAGCTATAAGTATATATATATATATATATATATATATATATATATATACATATATATACATACACATACATATATATGTATATATATATCCCACTTATTATCTTTTTTAGGTCCCATTTTCTCTTTCTTTCCAAGTCACATATACACCTATTAACAAGGTGTCCCTCCCTTGTTACTCTTCTCTCCAAGTCCTGATGGAGTTGGAGTTCAGAGCCCTCTGGTCATCATCCCCCTATCATTTCTCCCTCACTGGGAGTATTGATCAAAATTATTTTTGGGGTGCAGAGGTAGGAGTTCTGGCTTCTGTACTCGCTTCTCCAGTGGACATGGGCATTGGCAGGTTGATCCATACTCCAGCCTGTTTCTATCTTTCCCTAGTGGAGTAGAGCTCTGGAGAGGTGAGGTTCCAGGATAGATTGATGAGGTTGTCTGCCTAGGGAAGTCAAATGACTTGTTCTTATGCTGGTCCTTGTGCTTTGTGCCACTTGCACTTAACCCGCCCTACTCTAAAATGACTTGTTCTTTTTTTTTTTTTTTTTCCCCTCCAGGCTTATTGCTGGGGCTGGGTGTCTCCACTACGAATCCACTGCTCCTGTGGCCTTTTCTCCTATTTTTGTTTCCCTTGTTTTTGTTGTTGGATAGGACAGAGAGAAATTGAGATAGGAGGAGAGAAAGAGACACCTGCAGACTGGCTCCCCAGCGATGGAACACCCCGCACCGGCCATGGCCTGTTCAATAGCGATTGAGGAGGGCCCAATCATGACGTGCTAGGTCAAAGCCGGGTTGACGCTTGCAGGGGTCTGTGATGAGGTGTTTGTTCTTTACCTCAGCTGACTGTTAACTCTGTTTCCAAGAGTCTGGAACAGAGAAGTTCAGTGCAGGCATAGGGGACCAGATTGGATGACGAGACGTCAAGCATTGGACAGGGTGGGTGAAGATATCCGCGTATATTGGCAGGTCCGGTCGAGCATAGACTTGAGAAATGAACTTAGATGATGCCGCATCCTGACGAATATCTGGCGGGGTGATGTTGCTAAGAACTGGCAGCTATGGAACCGGGGTGGAACGGATGGTTCCAGAAATTATCCTCATGGAGGAATATAATTTGCAATCGACCAAGTGGACATGGGGGCTACGGAACCATACTGGGGCACAGTATTCTGCAGTGGAATAGCATAATGCCAGAGATGATGATCGTAATGTGGAAGCGCTCGCGCCCCATGAGGAGCTGGCCAGTCTTGCAATGATGTTATTCCTCGCGCCCACCTTTGCTGCAGTTTTTATGAGATGTTCGTGAAATGACAGGGTGCGATCGAGAGTAATGCCAAGATAGACTGGCTGGGCTTCATGCCGGATTCTCGTATCATCAAGCTGCACATTAAGCTCACGCGAGGCCAAGGCATGATGTAGATGGAAAACAGATGATACCGATACTGAAAACAGATGCGCTTAACCTGATGAGCCACCACTCAACCCCCTCAAATGACTTGTCATATAACCATTGAAGCTGGCACAGAGATGGTGGGTTGAAAGAATACAGGCTGACGGTGAGACAGATTGAGTCACAGGAAACTATCATAAAAGCATAGACACAACCAATAGCCTCCATCACTAATAACCCTTATTGGGTGATGGATAATATCCAAAATTCACTCATTCAATTCAGAGCATTTTCAGTCCTCATGTCATGCTTCCTAAGGAAGGTTCAATGATATTGAATCCAGCTACTGGGAAGACAAGGTAAGAGACTGTAATCTTCAGGTGATATTAACCATCCAGGGGTACAGATCATATAGAGTTGCCCTCCGGAAGTTCATCTCTGAGACCATGTTATCCTGGAACACCTCACTGACTTCTAACAACCACAGTGGTATCTCACTAGGAGAAGAGCAAGGCTCCTGTCTTCAGGATATTGAGCAGGGAGGCAGGACTTAAAGAGAGAAGAATAAGTACCTTTGTTTAGCCGTAGAATGGAACTTAGGGATCTGAAATCCATCCTGATTCTTCTTACAAGAGCCCAGGAAGGTGTCTCTGCACGCCCCTTCCTTCATCTAGGAATTGGGGATATCAATAAACATGCTATTGTATTCTATGAAGAGTGAGGAGGAGATTATAAAAAACTTTGTAAATACCATCTGCTGGTGATGTAGCAATGATTAATGGCTGTGTTTGTGGAAAGAAATTGCAAAATGATAGCCATCCTTGACTCTCTGGGAGACTTTTGATTTCTCCCATCAGAAAAGGTCCTCCTAGAGCTGAGAAATCCTTTCTTGTTGCCTTCTGCAATTTGTGCCCATGTGACCTAATTCTGGGGTTCTCAGAGGCAGCAGGTAGGTGTGGTGAAGCCTGTAGAAGGAAAGATGGGAAGGTTCAACCAACTTCATTGCCTCTCCCAACAGCTGCCTGAGGAAATGGGGCCAGCTGCACTGAAGACTGGGATTTAACTGGGTTTCATCAAGGTCAGTAAGGTCTGTAGCATTTGCTGTTCCCCACCTGTACCTCAAAATGACCGAGATCCCCTGCCTCCAACTCCACCGAGCAATGTTGTGAGAGGACACTCTGCCCATCCATCCAATTCCACCTCTGCTGCTTCTCCTTTAGGACCACCCTTACACCTGAAGGACACAGAAATCACAAGCCCTGTTGGGACCTAATCCAATCTGACATTCCTTTCAGACTCCCACAATGCTTGCTCCAAAGTGTGATGCCTTGTTGAGCTTGGGTTTTATGCAAACGATGGGTGTCGGCATCATCTCGGTTGGCTGCACGGAATCTAAGAGGAGGGTAGCTACAGGTAACAGGTTATTTTTAATTTTGCCTTGTTATTTGGAACTGATTTCCCATATGTTGTTGTTGTTCAGTTCCTTTCATGAAATTTCTCAAACATTTGTAACATATGTCATATCTATATGCAGATTTTAAATTATGGAGGCCTTGATCCAATCATTTTCGAGGAGGGAAAAGAATCCAAGTCTAATACTCTCAAGCAGGACCACAGTCTCCTGGGCAGCAGCTATCGTTCAGGTAGACACATCTGGTGAAATGCATCACATCAAATTAGTATCAAGGGCATTGAGACTCGGAGACTACAGGCAGACAAGCCCCTTCTAATGTACTGCTTTTTAGATTGTTGGGGAAACTTGAATCCCAATTCTCCTGTGAAATGAGTGATACTAACATGCCTGTTCAAATGCTCAAAGTGAAGATCAAAGCGGCAGTGTCCAAATTGCCTTTGCAAACAAAGCAGCCCCGTGCATCCCCCCCTGGGGATACTGTGCTAATTTTATCAACTCTCCCTGGCTCTCCTGCTATTAAATAGCAATAAATAAATGTTTTTCTGGGTTTGCCAGTGGCTTATTTGTCTGACAAACAAGCTCATTTCCTTTTAAGTGTGAGGTTTTAGTCCAACTAATAGAATTAATCTATTTTTAATGAAAATGCGAATGGCTTTTACTTAGAAATCTACCTACCCATCTCCCTCACTCTGCCCAGGCCCCTCCCCCTCCCATGTGGCTTCTCTGAACACATACATCTAGCCATGAATATTTCAATACATCTCGGGCTTTCAGATCAATATAGGCAACTCTCAAGCCCTATTGATTTTCAGAGGCTTGACTCCTCACAGGGGTGATAAAATATTTCTCGACTTATGAGACCCGAGTTAAAGAGTCTTTGCTGGCCCTTCAACTTTTACCAGACATCTTTGTCTCCTTCCCTTGCCTCCTCCTCCCATCTTCTTTCTGCTCATTCTCTCTCTCCTTCCCTTGCTCTATTTTCCCTTCCTCCAGCACCTCTTTAATTCCCTCTAACACTCTCTCTCTCTCTCTCTCTCTCTCTCTCTCTAGAGAGGGAGATTTATGACTAAGCATTAAGTCTTGGAGAACCCAGCACAATTCCCCCACTGGGTCCACTTCAGGTCAGGGGGAGAAGAGGCAGAGACAGGAGAGCAGCCCTGAGCACATTCAGCCCCCATCCATCTCGCCTGCAGGGACTCTGCCAGCTTTCCTCCTGTCTCTCTGATTCATTTATCAGCACAGCCGACTCCTCCTCCTGCACACCTCTGAAGATGTAATCCCAGAAGGCGACCTTAGCAACATACGAGGAATTCCCCACTGAGGCACAGGAGCTGAGCTGCTCCATATGGGTAGGAAATAAGCTAATTATACAGCCAGCCATGTCCAATGCCAGGATGTATGTTGTTATAAGTTTATCCAGCCTAGATATGAAGCAGTAAGCCCCAGATTTTCTTGGAAAATATTCCCAAGCTTTGGTAATTGATCCATTGCCATGCATTTTCTGATTGGGAATTTGGTCACTTGAGTTCAAATTCCTTCAGGTAGTTCTGGGATTTTGGTCAAGCCAAATCATTTCCCTTCTTGGACCTCTATTTCCTGATTTCTAAAATACATGCATTCACCTATTTAGCAATTCTTCATTGAGTTTTCTGTTCAGTGCCAGAAAAGAGGAGAGAACAGCACACAAAAATAGACACACATTCCTGCTCTTCTGAAACTTTTCATCCAACCAGTGCTAGCCAGGAGCATATTAATATTTCTCTCTGTTCTGCAGAGTTATGCAACATGTCTCTGGTAATGTAATGCACATTGTATGTATCTGATTATAATGACTACAGTCTGATCCCTTGCTGAGCTCTGTGCTGTGTTTTGGTCCTGATTGTGCCCAGTATGTGAAAAGGTTTGTTCTCTGGATATTAACTGAGTAAGTTGATTGTTTATACCTTGTGCCATGTCCAATTTCAAATAGAGTTAACCAAAGAACTCTGTACCTGGAACCCCAGTAGAAATATACCCTATAGTCTTTTTTAATTTTTATTCTTTTTTAAAAAATATTCATTTATTTATTCCCTTTTATTGCCCTTGCTTTATTGTTGTAGTTTTTATTTTTGTTGTTATTGATGTCATCGTTGTTGGAGGACAGAGAGAAATGGAGGGGGAGGGGAATACAGAGGGGGAAGAGAAAGATGCCTGCAGACCTGCTTCACTGCTAGTGAAGCGACGCCCCTGCTGGTGGGGACCTGGGGGCTCAAACCGGGATCCTTCTGCCAGTCCTTGTCCTCTGCACCACCTGCGCTTAACCTGCTGCACCACCGCCTGACTCCCCCTATAGTCTTGAGTCCTGTCTCCATAGTTTTCATCCCAAATCTTTCACCAAATAAAGCCTGTAAAAAGACTCCAGGAAAGCAATTTATAAAGTGTCAACAGATTTCATTTGCCTTTGTAATGGAAGCTTAGAGGGTGAGGGAGATAGCATAATGGTTATGCAAAAAGACTTTCATGCCTGAGGCTTCCAAGTTCCAGATTCAGTACCCTGCACCATCATAAACCAGAGCTGAGCAGTGCTCTGGTTTCCTTCACTCATCAGTCTTTCTTTAAAATGAAACACAGTCTTTTGGTGGTGGGAATGGTATTTATGTACACTCCTAGTAAAATGTAGTCATATAAATCATTAGTTAATTAATATGAGGGGGAAAATCAATTGTATGTCTCAAAGTTTTTCAAAACACAAACTGAATCTTTTTAATATATAGGCTGTGTATTTGATATGCAGACTCTCTCAAAAGCCTAGACCAAGTAGATCAGAAGCATCCAATAGCACAGCTATATACAAGATACTGGGTACTGTACAGCAAACCCTTACAAAAGGACTTTTCAAAGTTTACCCAATTACCAAATAATGTGATGATAACACTAACTATCGATTGTTTTTTTGAACCCTAAGACAGCAGGAACCCCACATCTCCACTATAGAGCCCCTACTTCCCCCAGTCCTGGAACCCTTGGATAGGGCCCACTTTCCCGTATGCCTCTCCCAATCCATATCAAATAATATTGCATCCGCCGATCACAACCTAACCAATGCAACGATTGCCACCTCAACATGCTTCACTTCAGACTGTGTCCAGAGACTTCACGTGTAGAATGACAACCCTTCAGCTTCATTACTCGGGTGAGACCTTTCCTTTCATAGTATACTCTAATTCCATCTCAGGTGGTTCACTTTCTAACAAAGTCCCAAAACCTAGGTATACACCAGTTTCTGTGAGAGAGAGCATATGTTCACACGTATCCATAAACTACTGCAAAATATATACCTGAAAGCAGAAGTACACTAGAGTTTGCAGTGAGTACCTCCCTAATACTTCCTCTCCACTATTCTAAGCTTTGGGTCCATGATTGCTCAATAATTTGTTTGGCTTTGTATGTTAACTCTCTTTTCAGTTACCAGGTCCCAGATGTCATCAGGATGCTGGCCAGGCTTCCCTGGACTGAAGACCCCACCAATGTGTCCTGGAGCTCCGCTTCTAGTTATGATTGGGCCCTCCTCAATCGCTATCGAACAGGCCATGGCCGGTGCTCCGCTATGTTCCATCGCTGGGGAGCCAGAGACGACCCGAACTGCCCCTGCGGCTACAGACAGACTATGACCCACATAGTCAACGACTGCCACCTCTCCAGATTCAAAGGAGGTCTCGAAACTTTACATCAGGCTCAACCTGACGCTGTTGACTGGCTACGGAAGAAGGGCAAACGCTAGAAGAAGAAGAAGAAGAAGAGACCCATCCTAGTAGGGAAAGAGAGAGGCAGACTGGGAGTATGGACCAACCAGTCAACGCCCATGTTCAGCAGGGAAGCAATTACAGAAGCCAGACCTTCTACCTTCTGCAACCCACAATGACCCTGGGTCCATGCTCCCAGAGGGATAGAGAATGGGAAAGCTATCAGGGGAGGGGGTGGGATATGGAGATTGGGCGGTGGGAATTGTGTGGAATTGTACCTCTCCTACCCTATGGTTTTGTTAATTAATCCTTTCTTAAATAAAATAAATAAATAAAAATAAAAAAATAAATGAAACAAATTGGGTGGGGGTAAACACCATAATGGTTATGCAAAGACACTCTCACTCCTGAGGCTCCAAAGTCCCAAATGCAGTCCTCTACTCTGGTAAAAAGAAAAAAAAGGAAAAAAGAAAAGAAAAGGAAAGAAAAGGAAAGAAAGGAAAGGAAAGGAAAAGAAAGGAAAAGACTCTCACCACAACTCCCAGCACGATCATAAGCTAGAGTTGAGCAGTGCTCTGGTAAAAATAAACTCTATGTTAAACATGATAAGAAAATGTTAATTTTAAAATATATTAAAGAGGAAGAAGGAGTTAGAAATGACCAAATTGACTTTGTGATCTCTTTAGAAAGGAAAAAATACATATCTTTCTTAAAACATAATGATATTCTGAACAAAAGTCCAGCTGGATTTGTTGGTGAGGAGATTATTTGTTTCTTATGATGGCAGAATGATTTATCTTTTGCATTTAAACCTTTAATTTTTTTTTTATTTCACCTTCCAGTTACGTAGAGATATAATCAATGTAATACTGTTGTGAGACTTTAAGGAATGTAAAGTGTATATACATTGAGAATTGGTGACCACACAATTGTCTGCTGATTGATAAAATAATGAAGAGAATAGAGTACACTTGTACACATATACACACCTTGGAATAGCATGCAGCCATAGAAAAGAAGGAAAACATTGATATGCTCAACAGCAATATGTACCTTGATGGTATCATGCAAAGTAAACTAAATCAAACAGAGAAAGATGAATAGTATGTACTATTGAGGGGCAAGGAGTACCTGGAGGTTACAGTAGTACTGCCCAGAAAACAGGAGTGGTTTGGAAAGGGGGCAATGGGCCTGGGTTTTAAAGGCAAGCTGGTCTTGCAAGCTCTTTTTCTGCCTGAACCATCATGTAAGTGGTAACTTGTTTTTTTTTTTTTTTACTCTCTCTTTCTCTATGTCTCTTTCTCTCATGTGCTAACGTGAATGTTCTCAATTTTCCCAAATTAAGTTTAAAGTACCCGAAAAAAATCATGTTTTCTCTTCAATTCTCTGTTAAGATAATTTTTTAATGTTGGAGGAACATTATTTTCCCCTCCTCTCTCCATTTCTTTCTGTCCTATCCAACAACAACAACATTAATAACAAAGACAATAATGACTACAACAATAAAACAACAAGGGCAAAAAAAGAGAAAATAAATAAATATATTTAAAAGATTAAAAATAAATAAATAAATAGTAGGGGGGTTGTTATGGGCAGGAGTCAAGCAGAAATGAATGAGGGAAGAAGTTGGTCAAATGGTACAAAGTCCCACTAGAAACTTTTTTAAATTTATTTTTAAAAATTATTTCCCCCTTTTGTTGCCCTTGTTTATCGTCATCATTGTTATTATTGTTTTCGTTGTTGTTGGATAGGACAGAGAGAAATCGAGAGAGGAGGGAAAGACAGAGAGGAGGAGAGAAGGATACCTGCAGACCTGCTTCACAGCCTGTAAAGTGACTCCCCTGCAGGTGGGGAAGCAGGGCTCAAACCGGGATCCTTATGCAGGCCCTTGAACTTTGTACCATGTGCACTTAACCTGCTGTGCCACAGCTCAGCTACCCCACTAGAACCTTTTATTGAAGACAAGTTTACTGCTATGTGACTTTAAGCAATACAAAGTTGACTCAGTAGCTTGGGTTGGAAAAGTTGAACTAGACTCCTTCTAGCATGAACACTGCTTTATTTTTGCAGGCATTACTTCTCAAGTATGTCAGCCCAGATCTGAGTCTCCTCTTTTCTTTTTTTTTAATTAATTAATTTATTTAAGAAAGGAGACATTAACAAAATCATAGGATGGGGGGTAACAACTCCACACAATTCCTGCCACCCAATCTCCATATCCCATCCCCTCCCCAATAGCTTTCCCATTCTCTATCCCTCTGGGAGCATGGACCCAGGGTCATAGTGGGTTGCAGAAGGTGAGAGGTCTGGCTTCTGTAATTGCTTCCCCACTGAACATGGGCATTGACTGGTAGATCCATACTCCCAGTCTGCCTCTCTCTTTCCCTAGTAGGGTGGGTCTCTGGGGAAGCTGAGCTCCAGGACACATTGGTGGGGTCTTCAGTCCAGGGAAGCCTGGCCGGCATCCTGATGGCATCTGGAACCTGGTGGCTGAAAAGAGAGTTAACATACAAAGCCAAACAAATTATTGAAGAATCATGGACCAAAAGGTTGGAATAGTGGAGAGGAAGTGTTGGGGGGTACTCACTGCAAACTCTAGTGTACTACTGCTTTCAGGTATATATTTGCCCTAGTTTATGGATTCGTGTGAACATATATGCTCTATCTCCTGGAACCTGGTCTATATCTAGGTTTTGGGACTTTGTTAGGAATTGAACCACCTGGGATGGAATTAGAGAATACTATGAAAGGAAATGTCTCACACGAGTGATGAAGCTGAAGGGTTGTTGTTCCACCCTTGAAATCTCTGGACACAGTCTGAGGTGAAGCATGCTGAGGTGGCACTCGTTGCGTTGATTAGGTTGCAATCAGCAGATGCAATAGTATTTGATAAGAATTGGAAGAAGCATATGGGAAAGTGGGCGCGACTCTAGGGTCCCAGGACTGGGGGGTGTTTAGGCTCTATAGTGGAGATGTGAGGTTCCTGCTGTCTTAGGGTTCGAGAAGACAATGGATAGTTACTGTTATCATCACTTTATTTGGTAATTGGGTTAGCTTTGAAAAGTCCCTTTGTTAGACATACAATCAGTTTTCCCCCCTCATATTAATTAAATAGTGATTTATATTTCTACAATTTAATAGGTGTGTACATAAACACCACTCCCATCACCAAAAGACTGTGCCCCACCCCACCACCCGCTGGCCCAGGAAGCCGCATGTCCACCCTCCCGCTCACCACAGGGTTTTTACTTTGATGCCCTACTTTCAGTTTAGTCAGGTCCTGCCTTTAGTTTCCCTTTCTGATCTTTCTCAACTTCTGTTGATGAGTGGGATCATCCCATACTCATCTTTATCTTTCTGACTTAGTTCACTTAACATAATTCCTTCTAGCTCTGACCAAGTTGGGTCAGAGAAGTTGAGTTCATTGTTCTTAGTAGCTGCAAAATATTCCATTGTGTATATATACCACAGCTTTCTCAGCCACTCATCTGTTGTTGGGCATCTAGGTTCCTTTCAGGTTTTAGCTATTATGAATTGTGCTGCTATGAACATAGGAGTACACACCTCTTTTTGGTTGGGTGTTATGGAGTCCTTGGGGTTTATCCCCAGGAGAGGAATTACTGGGTCATATGGAAGGTCCATGTCTAGCCTTGTGAGTGTTCTCCAGACAGCTCTTCACAGAGGCTGGACCAATTTACATTCCCACCAGCAGTGAAAAAGGAGTCCTCTGTCCCCACAGCCTCTCCAGCATTTGTTGCTGCTGTTCTTTTTGATGTATGCCATTCTCACAGGGGTGAGGTGTTATCTCAGTGTTGTCTTTATTTGCATTTCTTTGACAATCAGCGACCTGGAGCAGTTTTTCATATGTTTGTTAGCCTTTTGGATCTCCTCTGAGGTGAATGTTTTGTTCATATCCTCTGCCCATTTTTGGATGGAGTCATCTGCTTTTATGGTGCTAAGTTTGCTGAGCTCTTTGTATATTTTGGTGATTAGTCTCTTGTCTGATGTATGGCATGTAAAGATCTTCTCCCATTCTGTGAGGGGTCTCTTTGTTTGTGTGATAGTTTCTTTGGCTGTGCAGAAGCTTTTCAATTTGATATAGTCCCATTTGTTTGTTTCTGCTTTAGTCTTCCTTGCAGTTGGGTTTGTTTCATCAAAGATGTCCTTGAGGTTTAGGTGGGAAAGTGTTTTACCAATGTTTTCCTCTAAGTACTTGATGGTTTCTGGTCTAACATCCAGGTCTTTAATCCATTTGGAGTTGATTTTGTTTCTGGTGAGATAAAGTGGTTCAGTTTCACTTCCTCTCCACTATTCCAAGCTTGGGATCCATGATTGCTCAGCAAATTGTTTGGCTTCATATGTTAACTCTCTTTTCAATCACCAGGTTCCAGATGCCACCAGGATGCTGGCTAGGCTTCCCTGGATTGAAGACCCCACCAATGTGTCCTGGAGCTCAGCTTCCCCAGAGTCACACCCTACTAGGGAAAGAGAGAGGCAGACTGGGGGTATGGACCGACCAGTCAACGCCCATGTTCAGCGGGGAAGCAATTACAGAAGCCAGACCTTCTACCTTCTGCAACCCTCAACGACCCTGGGTCCATGCTCCCAGAGGGATAGAGAATGGGAAAGCTACCATGGGAGGGGGTGGGTTATGGGGATTGGGTGTTGGGAATTGTGTGGAGTTGTACCCCTCCTACCTTATGCTTTTGTTCATTAATCCTTTCTTAAATAAAAAATTAAACAAAAAAAAAAGTGGTTCAGTTTCATTCTTCTGCATGTTACAAGTCAGTTTTCACAGCACCATTTATTGAAGAGAGCCTCCTTCTTCCATTTAATACTTTGGGCCCCCTTATCAAAGATTAGATGTCCATAGGTGTGGGGTTTAGTTCTGGGTTTTCAATTCTGTTCCACTGGTCTGTGTACCTATTTTTGTTCCAGTACCATGCTGTTTTGATTATGATAGCTTTATAATAAAGTTTGAGGTCTGGGAGTGTGATGTCTCCATTTCTGTTTCTTTTCCTCAAGATGGTTTTGGCAGTTCTAGGTGTTTTCTGGTTCCAGATAAATGATTGTAGTGTTTGTTCTATTCTCTTAAAGAAGCTTGGTGGAACTTTGATGGGTATTGCATTAAATTTGTATATGGCTCTGGGGAGAATATTCATTTTGATGATATTTATTCTTCTGATTCATGAGCATGGGATGTCTTTCCATTTCTTGGTATCAGTTTCTATTTCCTTGAATAGTGACTCATAGTTTTCAGTATACAAGGCTTTCACTTCTTTGGTCAGCTTTACTCCTAGGTATTTTATTGATTTTGCTGCAACCGTGAATGGGAGTGATTTCTGGATGTCTTCTTCTTCAGATTTAGTGTTTGTATAAAGAAATGCCACTGATTTTTGTACATTGATTTTGTAGCCTGACACCTTGCTATATTGCCTAATAACTTCCAGTAGTTTTCTGTTGGATTCTTTAGGTTTTCCTATGTATACTATCATATCACCTGCAAACAGTGAGAGCTTGACTTCTTCCCTTCCAATCTGTATTCCTTTGATTCCTTTCTCTTGCCTGATTGCTATGGCAAGAACTTCCAGCACTATGTTGAAGAGTAATGGTGACAGTGGACAGCCCTGGCTAGTCCCCGATCTGAGGGGGAATGCTTTCAGCTTCTGTCCATTGAGTATGATGTTGGCTATAGGTTTGCTATCTATGGATTCCACTATCTTGAAGAATTTCCCATCTATTCCCCATTTTTTGTAGGGTTTTGAGCATGAATCGGTGTTGGATTTTGTCAAAGGCTTTCTCTGCATCTATTGAGATAATCATGTGGTTTTTGGTTTTACTTTTATTGATGTGGTGAATGACATTGATTGACTTACGGATGTTAAACCAGCCTTGCATTCCTGGGATAAATCCCACTTGGTTGTGATGAACAATCTTTTTGATATACTGCTGTATTCGGTTGGCCAGGATCTTGTTTAATATTTTGGCATGTATATCAGGGTAGGGGTTATTATGGTGTAATATTTTCTTGCTCTTGAACTTTCTGTAGGAGTGAGTATAGGGAATCAGCCTTGTCAGCCTTCCTGTTTCCACTTTGGAAGCAGATGATAGCCTGTTGGTATGCATGAGACCCCTTCTGTTTCATTTGGTTTAAATCCCCCCTGCTTAACACTATTCTATTTACATAACCACTGTTAACAAGTACCACCCTCCCTCCAGGGCATTGGTGGTTCAGTGATAGGATTCTCGCCTGCTCCACCCCCTCCTTGTCACACTCTGATTTTCACCAGTCACTTTTCTCTCCACCCTCTCTATGTCACATCCTGTTTCCACCCTACTTGGCAAGTATATATAAAGACAGCATTGTGAGTTTTACTTTACCTTGAGTTTAGCTTAGCTCATCTTAGATTGTGCTGCGTCCTGCATGAATAAAGAGATACTGCCTACAGCTCAACCATGAGTCCCTGGTCATCTGTTACCTGCCTGTGAAGCCAGCCCGGTGAAAACAACATAGCCCGTCGAAAACAACAATAGCCATGAGAGGACCATAAAATGAAATTTTAACTTTGTTCCATGCTCTACACAGAAGTACCAAAAATCTTTGAACTTTCCTGAGTTGCAGGGGTAATTGGAAGCTCTTTTGCTCCATCGAGGCAAATCATGGTAGGCACCTAGATAGGTTCAGGATGGGGGTTAGTCATGACTTTAGGATGGATGCTGACTTCCAAGAAATACCAAACATTTGTCAGAAGCTTGAAACTTTTCAACCTTACTTCCAACCTCCAGGGAAGAGAGAAGGGCCAACTTTAGATACATTCATGTTTTTATAATGACCCCCATCAACTACAGCAGAGAGCTTCTGAATGCCAAATGGCACCCCAGTGTTTGTATGGGGAGGGTAGAGTGCCCAGAGGGCATGGGAACCACATTCTCAGCTCCAGATCTCTTGGGGGCATAACTTCCACTTGGCTGTTCCTGGTCTGGATCCTTTACAACAAATCAGCAATCACTATATTCCAGAACTCTGTGAGTCATCTAGAAAAGTATAAGATTTGTGAGGGAATTATGGGAACACAGGACTTATCTTGAAGTCAGTTAGAAGTGGAGATGGTCTGGACATCCCCATTGTGAGGCTGGCATTGAGGGAAGTCACATGGAACTGAGTGCTGAAACCTTGAAGCAAATTTGGTCCTAAGCCCAGGTATTTGGTGTGAAAACTTGAATCAAATTTTAGACTAGCCAGTTGGTTTAGAAATGGTTGATGTTAATGTCAAGAGGAAGAAAAAAAAGTCACACTTCGGTGTCAGAAGTATTACTAAAAACAACTCAATCATGTAAATGGACTTCACTGTTTGCTTTGGCTAGGGACCAATATGCAATCATGTAGACACATATTTGGAACTGGCTGATATTTCCTGGGTGAGCAGGGTTGCAGACAGAGTTTTGTTCATATTTTTTATACGGAGAGTTCTTAATAGGCAAGAGCTGACTTGGGGAGAAGATAGAACCCTGGGGCCTTTCATTTGCACTGAAAGATTTCAAAGACCTTGGGGTAGGGGTAATCCAGACTAACTTGACTGGCTGTGGAACTACTTCCTGCAAGGGCAACTCTATTTGCCAGTTTATATGATATTTATGAGGCTTTCTGATTCTCCAGACTGATGCCAGGGTGAGAAGGACAGCTAGAAGCATATGTTTCTCTAGCACGTCTAACTCTTTTTTACATCTGCCTCCGTTCATTGGTGTGTTCTCCAATGAACAAGTATGCTACCTGGAGGTGGCTTAATGGATAAGATTTTGAACTTTTAACTATGAGGCTCCAGGTTTAGTCCTTGGCTTTATATGTGCCAGAGTGATGGTCTGATTCTTTCTTTTTCCCTCTCTCTCTGATTAACAGATTAATAAATATGAAAAGATAAAAATAAATATTTTTTAAAAGGAACAATTATTTGTTGCCTATCACACCAAACTCCCAAGCAATGCTAAACACCAACTCTAAAAGGAAATCTACTGTATATTAGAATTTCTAGACTGAAAGAAAGTCTGACATCATCTTATGAAAACTTCTTATTTTGATAGTAAACTAATACCCTGATTACTGAAGTTGACTTGTCTGAAGTTATATAATTAGCTAGTAGTAAAGCTGAAATAAGACAGAAGTCACTTATTCCAAGCTAAGAGATGTGTTTATTATTCTGAAAATGACACCAGGTCTTTTCCACAATGCCATGGTAGAATTATAAAATATAAAACATATTTAAAATATAGTTATTTTTAACCTGGTCACTTTTACCCCAAAACAGAGAACATATAACTAGAAGTTGGAAATTATTTTTCACTGGGACATTATGGTTGAGCAAATACCAAACCTACTTTACCCCCCGCCCCCAGCAAAGGGATAGACATCCTCAGACCATAGACAGTCTAGGTAGTGTGTGACCTGTTTAGCCAGTAAAATGTGATTTGGCTTGAAAATACCACCTCTGAGCACAAGTGTGCTATTGTGGTGTTGTTTCTCTGGTTCCTCCTTTTTACCATTCCAGAAACATCTGTCACTTTCATACTGTCCCTTCATCCTGGTACCTAAAACAGAAAGGTACAAAACGGGCTGGGAGCCAGGAATAGTGCAGTAGACATGCCACCTCACAAAGCCATAGGCAAGAAGGCTGTTTGTGGTTGGAAACCATAGAGATTTGGGAGAGCTGTAATTGTCTGCTTCAAAGCGCAGTTAATATCTTCAAGTAGACCTTTCCTTAATCACAGCTTGCCTTCATTTTTCACATGCACTGTACAAATTCAGATAGGTGATCCATTTTAAAGAAAATTGTGTCCCATTCAGGTTAAGTAATTTTCATTAAAAACTTGGAAAATATACAAGCATAACCTAAGTTAAAGTCCTATGTCCTTCCTTTCAGAGTTCCTTCTTGTAATATTTAAACTCTTATTGCTTTGCTTTGAGGTTGAAAAATAGAAATGTGATTAGGTTTTATCTATTTGTTATCTATCTACGTCTATCTAGCTATCTCTATCTACCCATTTCCCAACTGTATCTACTTGAGCTGGAAAAAGATAGTCTGAAACTTCCATTACATTTACTGTTGTGGGGTTGACATTTTAGTGACTAGGAAAAAAAAAATCAGCTGAGTTGATGATGTTTGGGTTGATCTGTCTGCATCTGATTATGTTTGTTTCCAGATCCAAGCAGTTGTTAATGAAACAGTTGCTGTTTTGTTGACAGAACATTAATTACTTGATCTTAGGACTTAGTAATTGCACAAGCCCCCTCTGTATACATTACTAATTACATTAGCAATTATATGGCATTTTAAAGACAAAGAAATGACTGAAGCAATTGCAGTGTCACAGGTAACCTGCTGTTAGATTTCAATCACATGCCTAATGTGTCCATGACGTGCTGAAAAATGTTCTTGTGCATCTGTGACACTGACTTGAAGAAATGTCCTAAAACTTCTTGCCAGTGGCAAATACACTATGGAAGCAGAGGTAATGTGGGTGAAGATTTTCTCCCTAAACTTTGTTTTTTTCCCAGTGAGAAACTGAGGTTGGGTTGGGGGATGGAGAGGTCACATAAGAAAAAGAAAAATAACTCATTTAATTTTTATTGAAAGCACTGTATTAGGAGCTAAGTATGACCTTGTCCATGACTTTATGAAGTATATAATCTTGTGGAGGAGACAGATGACAAGTAATAAGCACTAAATCTATAATAGGACAATACTTGTTAGTTGCTATAACAAACAGCCCCCAGAATCTCAAAGACTTAATACAGCAAACATATTTCTTTAACAAATCTTTCCAAGTAGAGATTCCAGGTCCATGCTATGCCTCTGGACGTGAGTTTTCAGCTGTCTGGAAAAGAGAACATCTAGTGGGAGACTGTAGAGACCAGGACTGAGTGGGATATATATTTTTCCTCCTACAATCCACTGCATAGAACTGATTATAGGGTTGCTTCCTCCTTATAGAAATAGTCTGGCAATGTATAAGAAAAGGAGAAAATGAGTGCTTGCCCCAAATCTGCCATGTGACACCGGTAGTACCTTTCCTTGATTTTTGCATCCAGTGTCCATTCCTGCTTTCTTCTGGTACAAGTGACCTTGTGGTCCAATAAGAAAATTACTGTCCTCCATTTTGTATAGTTCTTGTGGAGCAATCATTCAAGTTCCCCTGGGTTGGAGTTAATCTGGTGACAAATGGTAAATATTCGTTTTTATGGCAGAGGAGTTTGTGTGTCCAGAAGTAGAGGAAGCTTGAAGTGTTTGAGAATCAGGAAGTAAGCCTATCTAGCTGGAGGGTGTGGAGTGGAAAAGAAAATGACTGTGATATGATAGTGGAGAGGTGGGAAAGTAACAGATTTCCAACACGAAGGATTTTGGATTTTCTCCCAAGTGTAATACGAAGGAAGTCACTCAAGGCTTCAAGAGGGAAAGAGATGATTCAATTTACGCCTTTTAAAAATATGTACGTAGTATTATCTTTTATGATTTATTTATATAAAAGAGAAACAAAGTGAATGCCAAAGGGAAAAACCAGAGCACCACTCAACTAGAGGTGGAATCTAGGGCATCTGGGGCTCATGCATGCAAACCCTGTGCCCCACCCCCCAAGTTGTTACACCTTAAAAAAACAAAGACACAAACAAAACACTCAAACTAATCTGTGAGAGAGACAGGTAGGATTCAAAACAGAAAAATTACTCAGGAGTTCACAGGTGCAACCAGAGGAAGGGATGATAGTAGCTTGTCTTGATGACTGGCAGAGAACCTGGAGACAGGAAGGCAAACTCTGGCTGTGAATTGGGGTAATGTTGCTGTGACTTGGTGATGAGGGAATACAGGCATCAGGAGTGACTTCCTGTTTCTGGTGGTTTATAATTACTGTTTTTGTTTGTATTTAGCGAAAATAAGAGCAGGTACAAGTGAAAGAACTGAGAATGCTTGTTTAGCATATAAAGTTTAGTTGCCTTGCAGACTTCAAGCAGAATGTCAAATGTCAACCTATAAGTGAGATGTTTAGAAGAGAAACCTTGGTTAGAGGGAAAGTGAGATAGTGTGGACATGGACAAGGTGTTTGGAGCATGATGAGGAGGAGACTTGACAACTAACTCTAAGGCCTGTCTAGCTCTGATATTTCCTAAATCTGAAATGCCCAAACCCCACAGTCCTGTGTGCCAGACCAGGTTTGGAATATGTCCTGTCTTTCTGAACCCCTTACTTAGAAAAAGAAAATTGATTGCCACTAATATTATCACTAGGACTAGGTGTCTACACTATGAATCCACCACTCCTAGTAGCCATTTAATTAATTTATTTACTTAAATTATTTTTTGTCTTGCTTCTTTCTACTTGATAGTTTAAGGGAAAGGAGAAAAAAATCTCTATTTTCTAGAGAAAAAGAGAAACACCTGCAGCACTGCTTCCCTGCTCATGAAGCTTCCCTCCTGTAGGTGATGATCAGGGGTTGAACCTGGGTCTTTAAGCATATTAATTTGTGCGCTCTATTGGTTTGCCATTGCCCAACTGAACTTTGTGTTTTAAAGCATGCCAGCTCATCCTACTCTCTTCCACAGTCAGGATTCCATTAAATTGCCTCCCTCTGTTTCCTAAATATCACCAAAGCTCACTCCCAAATCATTTCCTCTTGACTTCTGAATCCATAGCCTATCTTCTGCTCTATCTCCCATACCTACAAATAACTATATTTCTCTACTGCAGTCCCTGGCTCCTCTCCCACAGACGAGTTCTAGTTTACAGATGATTTCTATTTCCCTGCCTGGTCCAGTCTGGTCTCAGAGATGCTTTTTTGGTTTTGTCTCAACCTTGGGAAAATAATACAGGGTCCTGTGAGACATGATGGCCTCCTGTCACCGGCCTGACTAAGTCATTCTAGAGTTGAGCGGGTGGTAAAGCAAAGAGAGGGGGCAGCAGATGCTGGCTCCTGGTGATCTGAAACTAGAGAAGGTCCCCAGACGGTGTGAGGGGCACTGTCCTCCTGACCTCTCACCTCCCTAAAGCCCTGGGTCATCTTCTTCTGTTTACTGAGAACACGTATGTGAGAAAATCTGGGCCTGGTTGGGCCGGGGAGTCATGGAGCAGAGAATTTGAACTTTATTGGTCTTGACATTTCTGCCTTGGTATGTGCGACTGTTCTTACACATATGGATCGGATCAAATGAGATAATTTATGCGAAAGCACTTTGAAATTTCTAGAGGGCTAGTCAAGGTAATGCTTGTTGTTATTGTTACCATTACACAGGAAAGGTTTTCCTCTGTAACATCCCCCAAGTACTTGATTAAAATTAGGTGGCAATTGGCAAACTTGTAAAATGCTTTCTTGTGTAGCCTGTCATCTACACCTTTTGTGACCATATGGTCTGCATTTTCTAGGATGATCCAAAGTACATGTGATTTACTTTTTACCACAAAAATGATTTACTGAATTCTTAACCACAAAAATGATTTACTGGATTCTTAACTTAGTGTCAACTATTAAGCCCCTATAAGACTTTACTAAAAATAAATCTGTAAGTCAAAATGAGACTTTTCTTGGATTCTATACTTTAATTTTGGTTGGCAGCACATATATGTTATCATTGTCTACATAGAATGGGATGTATCTTGAGAACTCAGAAGACCTTATTTCCCTTGAGTGTCCCACCTGAAAGACAAGGTAAATGAGAGAAAAATCAAAATTCCCTCCCTTTCGTAAATGAGTAGACCCAAGCCAGAGTCTCTGTATAGTACAGAGGACAGGCATCCTGGAAATCATCTGGACTGCAGTGGAAGGTGTAAAGAAGAGTGGAGACAGGACCCCACGCCCTTGATGCCTGTTAGTTCTCCTTTGTCCTCTCTCCTTGGCCATTCAGCCTTTTCCATTTAGGGAAGCTTTATTTCCTGAAGGGTTGACTGGGCATGGATATCTTCTCATGCTACTGGCTCAAGTTTCCAGGTACACAATGTGTACCTGGTGGAAGTGAGAGGAAAGTGGCAGGGAAAGGAAGTTGACTATAGTAAATGTGGAACGAGGAGTCTCTGTACAAATAATTGTAGTTCTTTCAGTTCTCTTTCTCTGTCTCCATGTTCTTCACATCCATGATGTTAGGAATAAGTCCTGGCTAAAACTAAGACAGTAGGATAGCCTGATTACTGCTTAGAGGACTACTCTTTAGAAAAAGAATGAAATATGTGTGTTCTTTCAGTTAAGTATTACTTCCTGGTCTAGTAACCAACAGAGAAATGACTGGTTAATCTGCCAGGGACCTGAGACATGTTTCACAAGGGGCAGCCCCTCTTCAAGACTTTTTCTCCTTCTCCCTTCATTGTATATTCTATTTTAGATAATCTTCATCTAAAAGCTTAGCATGTGGGTTTGGATGGTATTATAAACCACAGAAGAATCAATGGAATGGTCACCTTGGCTGGGTCAAAAGAATTTCCATGAGGGAGAAGCTTGTTTCTAGAAGATTTTCATGGCAGAATTTATATTTTAGTCACCATTAAATCTTGTCTTAACTCCATCACAAACACACACAGTGAGCCTGCTGGTCAAGGAGCTTACTAGACTTAACTCTTTTTAACTGTATGATGAGGAATGCTTCTTCTAATTCTATGGAACAATTCAAAGAACAGATCATCTCTGTTTCCAGATCGTCTCCACTAAGTTTCACAATTTATGTCTATATTCAGCTCTTTAAGCAGAGCTCACAGCTACAATTTTTCTGCTTGTATGAATCAGACGTTTGATGAATGTTGGAACAAACACCTGCTAGGTGCTTGGCACTTTCACATAGCTTTTTTTTTTACATAGAAACTCATCTTCCAAATAACACTGTACAGATGAGATAATATGTACAAAACCATCCATCTGAGGATGGGGAGTTTTGAATGTCATAGAATTTACTCATTCTACTTGTTTAAAAAGGAGTGTAAATATATGAAGTGGCCAGACCAAGATTTCAATCATCATAGAACATTATGACTTCAACTCCAGGGCTCTTCCCGATCCATTACAGAAATCAGCTTTAAAATTTTGTATTCTTTGAAAGAACTCCAAACTGAAAATCCTATGATCCAATAAACTTGAGCTCTGCAACAATTGAAGAAGTCTAGAAAAGAGTGGAAGTCATGTGGAAAAGTGATTCCATGCAGCACAGTGTGGCCAGGAAAAAAAGAAATTTGAAAGGAAACAACTGAGTTATCAACAGTCCCATTATAATATTTGATGATATTATATATTATTTCACTTTTACCACGTGCACAGTTTAATTTTCAGGATTCAAGCTGTCTCTGGGGAACCTCCTGGTATTGACTTACAGAAATAAACTATGGTTTTTACAAAAGGCCTCATCAAAGCTACTCTACTCTTTCTAAGCCAAAGGTCACATTTATACTACATGGTTCTGAATGCAGCCTGGGTCATGAAGATATGCAGGGCAGTTTTGTAAAGGAAGAAAGGGAAGCAAAGACTATTTCTGAACCTTTAATGCATGCCAGAAAAGAGGGAGGTGTGCTTTCTTTCACATGAGTCATCTCGTTTAATAACCACAGCACCATCGTGCGATAGGTAATATGATCTAGGCTAGATCTAGGCTAAGGAAACTGAGGCTAGGGGAAAGGGAGGTAGTGGTTTGCTGAGATGACTTAACTAGTGAAGAAAATAAGGAATTAAGCATAGATCTTGGTTTTTTGACTTGAACAAATGTCATTGCCATTTACTTACGCGAAAAGCTAGAATTGGAGGGTAAGTGTTGAAAAAATTCCATGATTTTACTTTGGATATACTATGTTGCACTTTCTGTGAGGCAGTTATCTGAACCTCAAAAGAAGAAATATAAATTTGAGAGACATCAGTATATAGACAGGCGGTAAAAGCCTTTACCAATAGTGATGACTGTATAACTCATCATACAAAAGAGACACTTTGGGGCTGGGTGATGGTGCGTATGGTTGGTTGAGCACACCTTACCACCTCCAAGGGCTTGGGTTCATGCCCCCGGTCCCCACCTGCAGGAGGGAAGGTTCATGAGCTGTGAAGCAATGATACAAGTGTATCACTTTTTCTTCCCCTCTATACTTCTCTTTCCCTCTCAATTTCTCTGCCTCTATCCAATAAATAAATAGTAAAGTATTAAAAATGAGACTTCCTAGCTTCTTCCCACTTGAAGACCCGGGTCCTATTTCCATCTGCTCCATTCATACAATTTGTCCTCCTTTAAATCTTACTGCCTTTCAGTCACCAAGTTGGAGACACTACCATGACACCATCCTGACTTCCCTGGACAGACGACCTCACCAATGTGTACCAAAATCGTACCTCTCCAGAACTCTACCCTGTTAGCGAAAGATAGAAACAGGCTAGGGGATATGGATCTACCTGCCAACATCCATGTCCTGTGAAGAAGCAACTTCAAAAGCCAGATCTTCCACCTTCTGTACCCCAGAAAGAATTTTGGTCCATACTCCCAAATGGACAAAGAATAAGAAAGCTTCCAGTAGAGGGGATAGAACACAGAACTCTGGTACTGGGAACTGTATGGAATTATATTCCTATTATCTTACAATCTTGTTAGTCATTATTAAATCACTAGTAATTTTTTTTAAATGAGACACTTTTGAAGTTTTTTTTTTATTCAGGAGTAAAATAGAAAGAAAGAGAGAGAGAGAGAGAGAGAGAGAGAGAGAGAGAGGACCAGAGCAATCCTCTGGTACATGTGGTATCAGGGAGTGAACTCAAGGCTTCATGCTTATAAGTTCTGCATTCCACTGAGATGCCTCCCTGACTGCAAACAATTTTTAAAGACAAAAGTTAGTATCACCAATAACTACCTTGAGACAAAACCTGGTGGTAAAGTGCAACAATTGGACATTCTCTTTGTATAAAGCAATCTGATGACATCCCAGAATTATAATTCTTCATATTCATTAACCCATTAATGGGAAGATAGTCTACAAATATATGTGAATATAACTACATATGTGCAAAATGACAGGTAAATAACATGTTAATTGTATTTAATTACTATACTATAGAAACAATGCAAATGCTAATAAATGTGGATATAATCCCATAAATTGTTTACATGTAAATGGAATAGTATTCACCCATTAAAAACAGCTTTTTCAAGAAGTAGGGCCAAGGTAGAGGGAGGATCTGTGTTTATCTACTCTGCAATAACAGAAAATCCACTATAATAAATGAAACACTCTTCACAGGAATTAGCCTGAAACCTAGACAGGCAAGTTTTCACACCAAGGGACAAAAGACCAGAAATTGAGAGGGGAGGAGGAGATAGAGAGGGAGAGAGAGAAACAGAGAGACACCTGTATCCCTGCTTCACCAATTGTGAAGCTTTCCCCCTGCAGGTGGGGACCAAGGGCTTGAACCTGGGTCCTTGCATTCTATAAAGTGAGCACTTAACCAGGTATGCCACCACTTGGCTCCTTGTTTCTTATTTTCTAATCTTTAATTTCTTCTTTATTTACCAAGTTATTTAGGACATTAAGTAAAATGACAAGTAAATTGTGATAAAAGGGTTCTTTGTATCAATTAGAAGTATTTTGAGTGTTGCATAATAAATATATTGTATGTTTTGTTGCCTTTCTCAAAAAAAAAAAAAAAAGATAAAAGTCTGGGTGGTGAGGTCACAGAAAGAAACCCTCTTCCAAGAGCAAGTCCTTCTGCCTGACAACAGTTACAACTGAAAAAAGACTCCGAGTCCTGTAGATTTAACCTATGTGTTAAATCTACAGGTGGGGGGGCACGGGGGGCAGGGGCATAGGGAGGCAGACTGTACCTAACTCCAGGCACCCCTCCCCCAATACCTACAACATCACAATGTGTATCAAAAACAGATATGCTGTACATGGGATGGGAGAATTTGCAGCAGCTTTCATGAACTCTCTGAAGCCTTGCTGAGAGCAGGACTGGAGACATCACAGTGGAATTCAGTCTCCATAGTAACAGAACCTGGGAACAGATACCCACCTCTGACAAACATCAGATTTAGCTGGGGACTCAGCAGGATTTATCAAGGATGCTAACTTCTAGCAGACAAATAGACTCAGCTTTCACCAGCCTACACCTAACTGCTGGCAAACAATCTATGGGAGCACAGAGCCAGCCTGCACCCCACAGATTTCTCTCTCTCTTTAAATTTATTTTTATTTATTTATTATTGGATAGAGACAGAGAGAATCTGATAGGGGAATGGGGAGAGAAAGAGATAGACACTGCAGCCCTGCTTCACCACTCATGAAAGTTTCCCCCTGCAGGTGGAGACCAGGGACTTGAACCCAGGTTCTTACACACTGTAGTAGTGTGTGTGCTTAACCAGGTGTGCCACTATCTGGCCTCCCTTGTTTTTATTTTATTTTATTTTATTTTATTTTATTTTATTTTATTTTATTTTCTAGAACACAAATCACCTTTGGCTTATGGTAGTATGGGGAATTGAATCTTGGACTATGGAGCCTCAGGCATGAGATTCTCTTTGCATAACCATTATGCTATCTACCTCTGCCCTACCCTCACAGATCTCTAAAAGCACAACTAGCTAATGAAGTGGCCCCCTCCTCCTACCCTGCTCCCTTGCAAGCCTGTAGCCCACTAAGCTATCTTTCTTAGTAGTCTCTGAGTTGGTTATTACCACCTGAGACTGAGACCCAAATTTCCTTCATAACTTAGCTCTTTTCCTCCAGCAACCTAGTGGCTGAATGACTACTTGCAATCTTGAACCTCTTTTTACTGTAAAAGTTGTCTCGACCTCAGTGCTATAGTGTCTGCGAGCTACTCAAGACTGTGGCTGCTATTCAGTCCTACCAATCCCTGGCCTAAGAGCACCAAACCATGATCAGAAAACAGAGGAAATCACCCACACTGATGGACTGAGAGAGAAGGAGAAGAAAAAAATATATGTATATGGCCTAGATGGTGGTACACCTGGTAAAGTGTGCACGTCACTATGTGCAAGGACCTGGGTTCAAGCTTTTAGTCCCCATTTGTGGCAGGGGAAGCTTTGCAGGTGAAACAATGTGGCAGATGTCTCTCTTTCTCTCTCCTTCTTTACCTTTTCCTTCCTCTCAATTTTTCTCTGACCTATCAAATAAAATAAGAGGAAAAAATGACCACTGGGAGGAGTGATGGATTTGTCTTGTGAGCACAAAGCCCCAGCAATAACCCTGGTGGCAATAGTATACATACACTCTCTTTTATGGAATATGTTATATGGTCTACAAAAATAGACCAAAAAATAATACTGACTAATTCCAAAAGAAGGAATTAGGTGACTATGGGACATTTGTCATAAATGTTTAATTATACCTTTTGACTATTTTAAATTAATGTTAAAGTTTTATCTATTTATTTTGGATAGAGACCCAGAGAACTTTAGAGGGAAGGAGCGGATAGAGAGGGAGAGAGAAAGAGAGACACCTGAAACATTGCTTCACCATTCATGAAGCTTCCTTCTTGCATTGGGAACCAGGACCTTGGGCCAAGGTCCTTGTGTACTGTACTATGTGCACCGCTTTATTTTTCAATAGTTATTAATTTATTTTTAATTATATAAAGAGCAAGGTAAAAGCAGAAAGACATCAGAGTACAGCTCTGCTATATGGAATGCTGGGGACTGAGCTGAGAGCCTTACAGAGGCATTACATGATTCTCATAACCAAGTCACTTTCTTACTGCTACTCTTGATCTTGAATCACCTTAAAATATTGTTGAAGCAGGAGTCGGGCAGTAGCTCAGCGGGTTAAGCGCACATGGCGCAAAGCACAAGGACTGGCGTAAGGATCCCAGTTCACGGCTCCCTACCTGCAGGGGAGTCGCTTCACAGGCGGTGAAGCTGGTCTGCAGGTGTCTATCTTTCTCTCGCCCTCTCTGTCTTCCCCTCCTCTCTTCATTTCTCTCTGTCCTATCCAACAACGACGACAACAATAATAACTACAACAATAAAACAACAGGGCAACAAAAGGGAATAAATAAATAAATAAATAAATGAAATATTGTTTAAGCAATAGCAAAATAATTAACTCAACATTTAACATCAATTTTAAAAATGGTCACACTAAATCTTAACTCAGAAAAAAAAGTGAATTGTGAGACTTACAACATTTTATACATTGTATTTTATTACAAGAGCTACAATTAACCACCGACTATGCAGGGAAAACTATAATTCTCAGGTAGAGTAACTAAGTTATCCTCTCTCAGACCAACAGATTGACAGTCAATGAAATGTAACAAGATACTATAAACAGCATTCCAGATCAATACCTGGGAAAAGACTGTAATAGAATCCAGATGCGTAGTGACGACTAGTAAAGAGACTTCATGGACACCTTTAACCAGCAGACACAAGACTGGGAAAGCTCTTTTCCTACTCATGAACAGCAATTGACAACCCAGGTATATAAAAATGTTCTGCAAATGTGGATATAGTGTAGCCCAAGAGCTGAGGAAGAGCATATCATTTTTAAAAATAATTTTCTGAAAGAAATAAAAGTGATTTATTTGATAGCTTTGTTATAATCCTCAGACTTAAAAAAATAATACAGTAAATAAATCAATAGATAAATGCTTCAGAAAAAAAAGGAAACTTACCAAAATGTTAGGCTGACTCTTTAAAAGAGTAGCATGAAATAATAGGAAGCGCGCGCGCGCGCGCGTGTGTGTGTGTGTAGGTATAAATTACCAGCTGAAAATCAAAATTGTAAACTGTGAAAGTTTCAGCCATGGTAAATTAACTGATAGAAGATTACTCCTTTATCCTAAAATAACAAGAAAACTGGACAAAGTATAATTTCTTTAAACATTAATAATAAGTAGCACAGGACTCTGACAGTGAGAGTAAGAACACAAAAATATTGAGCTTTAGAACTTTGGTGGCTTTTAGTCTTAGAACTAAAATCTGGAAGGAATCTTTGAACCTCAGTGCATGTGGAAGGAAGTCAAGCGAAGCATAGCAGTCTTGCAAAGTTTAGGAGATAGAGATTGATGTTTAGTTGGCCCGAGGGGGATAGAAATTGTAGGGCAGACTAGTGGAGACAGAGAAATAATGCAGGAACAAGTTCCAAGAAATCTTCATAGTGTCATCTTAAAATCCAATTGAATAGTAAACTATATATATCATGTATATATAAGGTTCAAAACTATATGGCCATACACATTTGACGACTGTGAAATTGTAAAACTGAGCAACTGTCAATTGGGAGATAGTGAAGATGTCCAATATATCAACCTAAGTGGTGCTACATTTAGTAAAGATGTCACTGTAGGCATTCAGCGGAGATACCTGAAATGTCATGGTGTAATGATTGACCCTAGAATGAAGGCTACTCTTGATTTTCTCTTACAAAGGGCAATCAAATTCACAAATAACAAACTGATCGGTAAGTAATTTAATTATGCTCAAAACTAAAGTCAGCACTCTTTGGAGGAAGACAACAAAATCCAGATATTTAGTAATTTTGTATCCACAATATCCAGGTTCCACTAAAAAAAAATTCTTGATATTTAGAGAACAAGGAATATATGAACTGTACTAGGAAAAAGAATCAGTTGGTAAAAACAGACCTTGAATTACATTGACCATGGAATTAGCAGGAAAGGGCTTTTCAAATATTCTTATAATTATGTTCAATTACTTATAGGACAATTTGAACATAGTAGAGGAGAAATAGAGAAGAATGAATTGTTGAATTTAAACTTAAAATTTAATATCTAAAATAAATTAACTGAATGAGTTCATTTGTCGGGCTGAACTTCACTGACGGGAGACGACCAGGGACTCATGGTTGAGCTGTAGGCAGTATCTCTTTATTAATGCAGGACGCAGCACAATCTAAGCCTAGCTAAGCTAAACTCATGGTACTGTAAAACTCACAATGCTGTCTTTATATATACTTGCCAAGTAGGGTGGAAACAGGATGTGACATAGAGAGGGTGGAGAGAAAAGTGACTGGTGAAAATCAGAGTGTGACAAGGAGAGGATCAGGGTGTGACAAGGAGGGGGCGGAGCAGGCGAGAATCCTATCACTGAACCACCAATGCCCTGGAGGGAGGGTGGTGCTTGTTAACAGTGGTTATGTAAATAGAATAGTGTTGAGCAGGGGGGATTAAAACCAAATGAAACAGAAGGGGTCTTATGCATACCAACATTCATTGACCCATTAGACAAAAAGCAAGAAGAGATTTATAAACTCAGATTCATCAGTAAAAACCATTCAACTTGAAGCACAGAAAGAAAAGGTTGAATAAAATGATCAAAGTAATTCATGTGACACTGTCAAAAGCTATCATAAATGGAATCTTTGAAAACTGCAGAATGTTGCTGAGAAAGTTTTAAAAATACTTTCTTTAATTTTATTTTATTGGATAGATAGATACTAAGAAGGAAAGGGGAGATAGATAGATAGATAGATAGATAGATAGATAGATAGATAGATAGATAGATACAAAGATTCCTGCAGCACTGTTTTACCACTCATGAAGCTTCTTCCTTCCCCTATACTCCCGCAGGTAGGGACCAGGGACTAGAACTTGGTTCTTTGAATCTAGTAACTTGTGAACTTAACCAAGTGTGCCACTTGCCCAAAACCCTTGCTGAGAAAGTTTTTTTTTTAAGTCACCTCAATAAATTGAAAGATTTATTCATTTTGCTAGAAATTAATAATCTTAAAATGCTCATTTTCCCCAAATTAATCTACGGATTCCACACAATCCAAACTTGAGAAGACTTTTTGGTATAAACTGGCAAGCTGATACTGAAATGTATTATGGGAAAGGGTTAGGCAAAGACTGCTTAGGATGAATGAAATGGTGTCATTCAATGACATTGACAGTGGTGTCAATGTCAAACATTGGCTAAAGGACTTGAATAAACATTTTGCAAAAGACGTTAAGTGAAGAATATATGGGTGTTGAAAAGATGTTCAGTTTCATTAGTTGTTGATATTAATATCCATAATGCTAAAAACAGATATAATAAAACAATAAAATAAAAATTATGGGCCAGGTGGTGGCATACCTTGTTAAGGGTACACATTACAGTGTGCAAGGACTGGGGTTCAAGCTTCTGGTCCCCACCTGCAGGGGGAAAACCTTCACAAGTGGTGAAGCAGGGCTGCAGGTGTCTTCCTTTTCTCTCCCTCTCTGTCTCCCCATCCCCTCTCAATTCCTTTCTGTCTCTGTCCAATAATAAATAAGTAAATCAAAAGATTAAAGAATAAGATAAAATAAAATAAAAAACAGCAAAAATCACTTCTTCAAAAGACATTTTAGTGAACACATATACACAAAGCACTAATTTTACCCTCCCACTCTCAAAAATGACTCAAATGGATTGTGGACTTAAAGTTATATTGCAACTATATAACTATTAGGAGAACACTTTGGAGAAAATCTTCATTAGGTATGGTTAGGTGAAAAGTTCTTAGACTTGATAACCAAAGTATAATCTCTGAAAAGGAAAATTGACAAATAAATAATTTTTTGTTTGTTTGTTTAGCAGAAAACGCTGCTAAGAAGAACTACAACTTGGAAGAAAGTATTTTCAAACCCTATGCAAAGAGAATTTTCAACGAGTATTATTATTATGAAAAAAATAAGATATTCAATGTGATTATCAACTAAGGAACTACAAATTAGAACCACAATGAAAATCAGTGCACATTTGTTAGAATAGCTTAAATTAAAAAAAAAAAAAAGTGACAGGACCAAATGCTGGCAGGCACAGTGAGAAACTACATCATTCCGGCATTACTGATGTTGATTGTAAAATGGTACAGTCATTTTGGAAGCCAGTTTGGCAGTTTTCTTATGATACTAAACATGCAATCGCCATATGACCCAGCAATTGCACTCCTGGGCATTTATCCCAGAGAAATGAAAACATTTCCACACAAAGGCTGTACATGAATTTCATACAAGCTTTATTCATAATAGACCTAAACAGAAACAGCCCAGATGACTGTGAATGAGTGAATAAGTTAAGCACACTGGCACAGGAAAACTGTTCAAAATTAAATAGTAACAAACTACTGATACGTGCAACCACTTGGATGAATTTCTAAGAGATTATACAGGGTAAGGGGAAAAATAAAACTCCAAAAATTATATACTTACAATTCCATTTATATAGTATTTCTACAGTGGAAAAAAAATAAAGGAACGTGAACAAGTTATAGGTTATCAGGGTGTGGGGACAGGTGTTGGGGGAAGGAAGTGAGATCTGTGGATGTAAGCATAAATAGAAAATTGAGGGAACCTTGTATTCTGCATTCTGACATGATGATGGGTCCATTATACGTAAAGAAAACTTGAAAAGAACTAAGCACATGCCAAAAACATTTATGTAAAAATGGGGAGATCTGAGTAAGTTCAGTGAATTCCATCTAAGTCAATTTCTTGGTTGTGATATTTTTAGTATAGCTTAGCAAGGAGATATAACTGGGGGAAATGACATAAAGGGGCAGTTGGAATCTCTGTATCATTTCTTTTCTTTTTGCCACCAGGATTATTACTAGGGTTTGGTGCCTGCACTATGACTCCACTTCTCCTGGCAGCCTCCCCCTCCTGTTTTCCTTTTCTTCTTCTTCTCCTCCTATACATTATTTCTCACCACTACATGTGGATCTACAATTACTTCAAAATAAAAGTTTAATTTAAAATAGAAGATGCTTCATTAAAAATTAAAAATTAAAAGGCAGGGGCCAGGTGGTGGTGCACCTGGTTGAGTGCACGCCTTACAGTGCGCAAGGACCCAGGTTCGAGACCTTGACCCCTACCTGCAGGGGGGAAGTTTCACAAGTTGTGAAGCACTGCTGCAGGTATCTCTGTTTCTCTACCTCTCTATCACCCCCTTCCCTCTCAATTTCGGTTTTTAAATTTTTTTAATATTTATTTATTCATTACCCACTTTTTGTTGCCCATGTTGTTTTTTTCTTTTTCTTTTTTATTTAAGAAGGGATTAATTAACAAAACCATAGGGTAGGAGGGGTACAATTTCACACAATTCCCACCGCCCAATCTTCATATCCCACCCCCTCCCCTGATAGCTTTCCCATTCTCTATCCCTCTGGGAGCATGGACCCAGGGTCATTGAGGGTTGCAGAAGGTGGAAGGTCTGGCTTCTGTAATTGCTTCCCCGCTGAACATGGGCGTTGACTGGTTGGTCCATACTCCCAGTCTGCCTCTCTCTTTCCCTACTAGGATGGGTCTCTGGGGAAGCGGAGCTCCAGGACACATTGGTGGGGTCTTCAGTCCAGGGAAGCCTGGCCAGCATCCTGATGACATCTGGGACCTGGTGACTGAAAAGAGAGTTAACATACAAAGCCAAACAAGTTGTTGAGCAATCATGGACCCAAAGCTTGGAATAGTGGAGAGGAAGTGTTAGGGGAATACTCACTGCAGACTCTAGTGTACTTCTGCTTTCAGGTATATATTTTGCAGTAGTTTACGGATACGTGTGAACATATGCTCTCTTTCACAGAAACTGGTGTATATCTAGGTTTTGGGACTTTGTTAGAAAGTGAACCACCTGAGATGAAATTAGAGTGTACTATGAAAGGAAAGGTCTCACCCGAGTAATGAAGCTGAAGGGTTGTCATTCCACACGTGAAGTCTCTGGACACAGTCTGAAGTGAAGCATGTTGAGGTGGCAATCGTTGCATTGGTTAGGTTATGATCGGCGAATGCAATATTATTTGATATGGATTGGGAGAGGCATACGGGAAAGTGGGCCCTATCCAAGAGTTCCAGGACTGGGGGAAGTAGGGGCTCTATAGTGGAGATGTGAGGTTCCTGCTGTCTTAGGGTTCAAAAAGACAATCAATAGTTAATGTTATCATCACATTATTTGGTAATTGGGTTAACTTTGAAAAGTCCTTTTGTAAGGGTTTGCTGTACAGTACCCAGTATCTTGTATATAGCTGTGATATTGGTTGCTTCTGATCTACTTGGTCTAGGCTTTTGAGAGAGTCCACATATCAAATACACAACCTATATATTAAAAATATTCAGTCTGTGTTTTAAAAAACTTTGAGACATACAATTGATTTTCCTCCTCTCATATTAATTAACTAGTGATTTATATGACTACATTTTACTAGGAGTGTACATAAATACCATTCCCACCACTAAAAGACTGTGACCCATCCCTTCCACCCACTCTCACCCCCCACTGGCCCAGGAAGCTGCATGTCTACCCCTCACCACAGGGCTTTTACTGTGGTGCCCTACTTACAATTTGGTCAGGTCCTGCTTTTAGTTTCCCTTTCAGATCTTCTTACTCAACTTCTGTTGATGAGTGGGATCATCCCATACTCATCTTTATCTTTCTGACTTAGCACACTTAACATAATTCCTTCTAGCTCTGTCCAAGATGGGTCAGAGAAGGTGGGTTCATTGTTCTTGATAGCTGCATAGTATTCCATTGTGTATATATACCACAGCTTTCTCAGCCACTCATCTGTTGTTGGGCACCTGGGTTGCTTTCAGGTTTTAGCTATTATGAATTGTACTGCTATGAACATAGGAGTACACACCTCTTTTTGGTTGGGTGTTATGGAGTCCTTGGGTTATAACCCCAGGAGAGGAATTACAGGATCATATGGAAGGTCCATGTCTAGCCTTCTGAGAGTTTTCCAGACTACTCTCCACAGAGGCTATACCAATTTACATTCCCACCAGCAATGTAAAAGGGTTCCTCTGTCCCCACAGCCTCTCCAGCATTTGTTGCTGCTGTCCTTTTTGATGTATGCCATTCTTACAGGAGTGAGGTGGTATCTTAGTGTTGTCTTAATTTGCATTTCTCTGACAATCAGTGACCTAGAGCAGTTTTTCATATGTTTGTTAGCCTTTTGGATCTCCTCTGAGGTGAATGTTTTGTTCATATCCTCTGCCCATTTTTGGATGGGGTCATTTGCTTTTTTTGGTGCTAAGTTTGCTGAGCTCTTTATATATTTTGGTGATTAGTTTTTTGTCTGATGTATGGCATGTGAAGATCTTCTCCCATTCTGTGAGGGGTCTCTTTGTTTGTGTGATAGTTTCTTTGGATGTGCAGAAGCTTTTCAATTTGATGTAGTCCCATTGGTTTGTTTCTGCTTTAGTCTTCCTTGCAACTGGGTTTGATTCATCAAAGATGTCCTTGAGGTGTAGGTGGGAAAGTGTTTTACCCATGTTTTCCTCTAGTATTTGATTGTTTCTGGTCTGACATCTAGGTCTTTGATCCATTTGGAGTTGATTTTTGTTTCTGGTGAGATAAAGTGGTTCAATTTCATTCTTCTGCATGTTACAACCCAGTTTTCCCAGCACCATTTATTGAAGAGAGCCTCCTTTTTCTATTTAATGTTTTGGGCCCCCTTATCAAAGATAAGATGTCCATAGGTCTTGGGATTTATTTCTGGGCTTTCAATTCTGTCCCACTGGTCTGTGTGCCTATTTTTGTTCCAGTACCATACTGTTTTGATTATGGTGGCTTTATAATATAGTTTAAGGTCTGGGAGTGTGATGCCTCCATTTCTGTTTCTTTTCCTCAAGATGGTTTTGGCAATTCTAGGTGTTTTAATGTTCCAGATAAATGATTGTAGTGTTTGTTCTATTCTCTTAAAGAAGCTTTGTGGAACTTTGATGGGTATTGCATTAAATTTGTATATGGCTCTGGGGAGAATATTCATTTTGATGATACTTATTCTTCCAATTCATGAGCATGGAATATCTTTCCATTTCTTGGTATCAGTTTCTATTTCCTTGAGTAGCAACTCATAGTTTTCAGCATACAAGTCTTTCACTTCTTTGGTCAACTTTATTCCTAGATATTTGATTGATTTTGCTGAAACAGTAAATGGGGGTGATTTCTGGATGTCTTCTTCAGATTTAGTGTTTGCATAAAGAAATGCCACTGATTTTTGTACATTGATTTTGTAGCCTGATACCTTGCTATATTGCCTAATAACTTCCAGTAGTTTTCTGCTGGATTCTTTAGGTTTTTCTATGTATACTATCATATCATCTGCAAATAGTGAGAGCTAGACTTCTTCCCTTCCAATGTGTATTCCTTTGATTCCTTTCTCTTGCCTGATTGCTATGGCAAGAACTTCCAGCACTATGTTGAAGAGTAATGGTAACAGTGGATAGCCCTGTCTAGTCCCCGATCTGAGGGGGAATGCTTTCAGCTTCTGTCCATTGAGTATGATGTTGGCTGTAGGTTTGCTATATATAGACTCCACTATCTTGAGGAATTTTCTATCTATTCCCATTTTTTCGTAGAGTTTTGAGCATGAATGGGTGTTGGATTTTGTCAACGGCTTTCTCTGCATCTATTGAGATAATCATGTGGTTTTTGGCTTTTGCTTTTATTGATGTGGTGAATGACATTGATTGACTTATGGATGTTAAACCAGCCTTGCATTCCTGGAATGAATCCCACTTGGTTGTGATGAACAATCTTTTTGATATGTTGCTGTATCTGGTTGGCCAAGATCTTGTTTAATATTTTGGCATCTATGTTCATCAGAGATATTGGTCTGTAGTTTTCCTTTTTTGTTCTGTCCCTATCAGCTTTTGGTATCAGGGTGATGTTGGCTTCATAGAAGGTGGAAGGGAGTATTCCTGTTTCTTCAATCTTATGGAAAAGCTTAAGAAGTATGGGTGCTAACTGTTTCCTGAAAGTTTTGTAGAATTCATTTGTGAAGCCATCTGGTCCAGGACTTTTGTTGTTGGGGAGGTTCTTAATAACAGTTTCAATTTCTTTGTCTGTGATTGGTGCATTTAGATTTTGTAGTTCTTCTTGGTTCAGTTTTGGAAGGGCATATGCTTCGAGGAATTGTTCCATTTCTTCCAGATTCTCTAGCTTGGTGGTGTATAGTTCTTTATAGAAGTTTCGCAGGATTCTCTGGATTTCTGTGGTGTCAGTTGTGATATCTCCTCCATCGTTTACAATTCTATTAATTTGAGTCTTCTCTTTTTTTTTGTTTGGTGAGTCTGGCTAGGGGTTTGTCAGTTTTGTTTAATCTTTCAAAGAACCAACATTTGGCTTCATTGATCTTTTGTATGGTTCTTTTATTTTCAATGTTGTTTATTTCTGCTCTAACTTTAGTGATTTCTGTCCTTCTGGTTGCTTTAGGGTTCCTTTGTTCCTCTTCCTCTAAGTCCTTGAGGTGTGCAGTAAGGTCGTTCATTTGAGCTTCTTCTTGGTGTTTAATATGTGATTGTATGGCTATAAGTTTCCCTCTCAGTACTGCTTTAGCTGTGTCCCAAATATTTTGATAGGTTGTGTCTTCATTTTCATTTGTATCCAGGAACATTTGAATTTCCTGTTTGAGTGAATCTCTGATCCAGTTTAAGGAGTATGTTGTTTAGTTTTCAAATTCTGTGACTTTTAATAATTTTCTGTTTGTTGTTAAATGTTAGTTTTACTCCACTGTGGTCTGAGAAGATACTTGGGATGATTTCGATATTCTTGCCCTTGTTTTTATTGTTGTAGTTATTATTGTTTTTGTTAGATAGGGCAGAGAGAAATGGAGAGAGGAGGGGGAGACAGAGACGGGGAGAGAAAGATAAGACACCTGCAGACCTGCTTCACCGCCTGTGAAGGGACTCCCCTTATGGTGGGCCTTGTGCTTTGCGCCACCTGAGTTTAACCACTGCGCTATCACCCGACTCCCCCCTCTCAATTTCTGACTGTCTCAATCCAGCAAATAAATAAAGATAAAAAATTTTTAATTAAAAATATTAAAAGACAAACTACAGACTATAATATAATATAATTAATACTTAAAATGACAACTTTCAATATTTATTTGAAATACTCAGGTACCTGAGATACTTAGGTATTCAAATAAATATTTGAAAATATATGGCCATAAGTTTACTTCTGGGAGCTATAAAACTTTGAGAACTCAATAATAAAAAGACAAATTATCTAGTAAAACAATGGGTAAATAGCTTGAACATAAGCTTTGCAAAAGGTGACAAACAAACAATATATAGATGTTGGTTTCATTGGTTGTCAAGAAAATGCAAATTAGGGCTGAGGTAGATAGCATAAAGGTTATGCAAAGAGACTTTCATGCCTGAGGCTCTGAAGTCCCAGGTTCAATCTCCTGCACCACCAAAAGCCAGAGCTGTTCATGCTCTGGTATTTCTCTCTGTGTCTTTCTCTCTATATACACATATCTCAAAAATAAAGCAAATAAAATACTTAAAAAAAAAACCTGGGAGTCGGATGGTAGGGCAGCAGGTTAAGCGCACGTGGCACGAAGCACAAGGAACTGTGTAAGGACCCTATTCGAGCCCCTGTCTCCCCACCTGCAGGCTTAACAGGCTGTGAAGCAGGTCTGCAGGTATCTTTCTCTCCCCCTATCTCTTCCCCTTCTCTCTCCATTTCTCTCTGTCCTATCCAACAACGACGATAATAACTACAATAAAAAACAACAAGAGCAACAAAAGGGAAAAAAGCAAATTAAAAAAATAAATAAATAAAAATAAACTCTCTTAAAAAAGAAAATGCAAATTAAGACCATAATTAGATAAAATGTATATCTACTAAAATGACTAAACTTAGAAAGCCTCACAAAAACAACTGTTGCTGAGGATATGGAGAAACTGGAACTCTCATACATTGCTAGTATGAACCAATAGTTTTTAAAAACTAAAAATAACAAAATGTTTTCTATGTGAGCCAGATATTTTATTTCTATATTTTTACCTGAGAAATGATCTTAATTTGCATTTTCTTTTTTTATACAAGTAAGAAATAATCACAACTGATTTCAAAAGTTACAAAGACTCTTAAAGGACATGTATATTATGAGCATAATGTTTATGCAAAGAGACTCATGCCAGAGGCTCCAGAGTCCCAGGTTCAATCACCTACAGTGCTCTGGTTAAGAAAATAAAATAAATAAAAAATACAAACATGTATATTATATAAAATATAAAGTCTAAATTAGAGTTCTTATAGATTGTAAAAAGAAAAGTAAGAAAAAAAATAGCAACTAAAAAAAAGTAGTTATATGGGGAAGGTGGGTGTACCCAGTGAAGCACAGCACACACATTACCATCTGCAAAGACTAGGGTTCAAACCCCTGCTCCCTGTCTTAAGTGAAGAGACTCTTCACGGGCAGTGAAGCAGGTCTGTAAGTCTCTCTCTCTCTTTCTCTCTCTCTCTTTTTCCTCTCTCTCTCTCTTTCTCTCTTTCTCTTTCTCCCTCTCCCCCTCTCTACCTACCCCACTCCTCTCAGTTGCTATCTGTCCTATCTAATAATAGAAAGAATGAAATAAAGGAAAAAATGGCCACTGGGAGCAATGAATTTGAAGTGTAGGCATCAAGCCTGACAGATACATATTGGGAAAAATCTACACATTATATAATTCATAATGGGATGAAGGAGCGACTTGTCATTATGGGTGACAAAAATATGTATATAAGGCTAAATTTCCACAAAACACAGGAAATAGTATAGCAGACTTGAGTACAAGTGTTATAGCACTGAACATAAAAAGATTAGTCTTCCTCATATGAGAAGGATATTTTGAACTTCTAAAATAGTGTCAGTTTAAACATAAATGTTTGAACTTCCACTTGTAAATAAAATGACTAAGGAAATGCAGATCAAAAGAAAGGAGCAGAAAGTGTGCAAATTCAACTCCCTTAAGCTTTGCAGAATTTGTGCTCGTCACATGTCAAACAGGGCCAAAGTGAAGGAAAATAACATGAACATCCTTGCAATTTACTGAATGAACCGTAGGTAGAATAAATGTTGGACCCAGTGAATATATTCCTTAGCTCTTAAAAGTAATGACTGAATGTAGGGAATGGACAGATGGATAATATCCCCATTGGGGTCTTTGAGTCACTGCATCTTCATGTCATTCAGTAGCAATAAACCAGAGAATCCAGAAATTCTAGTCCAAAGCTGACACTGATAATAAAGTGGGTTTATTCTAGCAAGACAATAGAGTAGTTATCTGTTGTGGCACATGACAACATCAGGAAGGAAGATGGTCAATACTGTTCAATGGAATAAGTAGAGTTGTCAATAAATGGTGTAGGGGGAAAAATATTGAAATTTACATAAGGCAAATGAAAGACCTCTTTTATATAGCACCAAAGACTAGAAACCACAATAGCCCTAAAAGAAAATATATTTAAAGAGCTCCTTAACATAGATTTTGGCAATGGTATTTTTGCTTTGACACCTAAAGTATAAACAACAGTATTAAAAATAAATGGAGCTACATCAAACTGAAAAGGTTCTGCATAGCAAAAGAAATACTCAACAAAATGAAACCTGTGGAACCAGAGGAAAAGCCAGTTGTAAACCACATATTTAATAAGCAGTTACTATCTAAAAATAAATAGATAAATATGAGTATTCATACAGTTTAATAGCAAATCTGTGAAGTAATTCAACTTGGGCAAAGAAAGGCGGGGGCAGATAAAATAAAGGTTATGCAAAGAAACCTTCATGCCTGAGGCTCCAAAGTCCCAGGTTCAATCCCCCCTGCACCACCATAAACCAGAGCTGAGCAGAAAGCAAAACAAAACAAAACAAAAAAAAAGGACTTGAGTAGAATACATATTTTTCCGAAGAAGATATATTAAAGGTCAATAGAATAGGTACATTTTAAAAAAAAAAGTGCTCAACACCATTAACAACTAGGAGAATACAAATTAAAATCACAGTGAAATACTGCCTCACATTTATTAAGATGGCTATTACCAAAAGGACGAGCTAACAAATGCTTAAGGCAGAGAGAAAAAAAGAATCTCTGTGCACTGTTAGTAAGACTGTAGATTTGGTATAGCCTCTATGGGGAAAAAAAAGTACAGATATGCCTAAAAAAAAAAAATCAAGAGTAGAGTTCCCTATTATCCATCATTTCCACTTTGGGCTATATATCTGAAGGAAACAAAGACATTATATTGAAAAGATATATGAACTCCATCCTTATTATTCCATCATTATATGTTAGTAGACAAGGAGGGATGCATTGGGTCGACCTTCTCGTGGCGCATCCCGTGAGTACCCATTCATTGGGGAAACTGACGATCCTTCCTAGCCGACTGAATCCACATGGATCCCAGTCACTTTCAAAGCCAGCAACAAACAGCTTCTGACAGCTTTCAACCTGACGCTGTTGACTGGCTACGGAAGAAGGGCAAACGCTAGAAGAAGAAGAAGTAGACAAGGAAACAATCTAAATGTCCATTGGTGGGTGGTGGCTAGAGAAAATGCTGTATACATATCTAGATATACAATGGAATATTATCAAGCCATTAAAGAAGAAAACCTTACTGTTACTACAACATGGTGGACCTAGAGGACATTATTCTAAGTAAAATAAATCAGACAAAGAAAGACAAACACACACATACTGTGAGATCTCATTTACATGTGAATTCTTAAAAAAAAAAAAAAAGGAATCAGAGCTGTGGTTTCCAGAGGTGAAACAGCTGGATGAAGTTGCTCCAGAGGAACAACTCTCCAATTCTAGGATTAATAAGTGCTGGGAATGTAATGTACAGCCCTGATGGCTACACTTACCCTTGCTATAATAGAAAACTTTAGAGAGAGAGAGAGAAAACTAACTTCATTTGATAAGGGAAAAAAAATTTTTTTCCTTACAAGAAATGATGGACATTAATTTATTGGATTATTAAATAATTAGATAGAGAATGGACTACAGAAACTGAATGGTGACAAGAGACAGGCTTATCTAGTTTGGCTGTTTTGGCCAAATGACAGACCACCTCATAGCCTGGAGTCTTAGTCATAGATTATGGCCCCAGACCTGCAAGAGATCTGTCTGCTGTCACTGATGACTTCCAGCAGGGGTGTCTCTTTGCCCTATCATGGATCTCTCAGAACTTGTCTTCACTAAACAGTAACATCAGTAAAGACTGCCCCACTCTGCAGAGAGACTGAGTCACTCTACTTTGCCACTTGAGGAAAGATGGTAAGGCAAGTTGCAGATATGTGACTGCATTCGTGTGAGTTTAAACTGACAGGGACCCAGAGGTCATACAGGCTTCTTGTTAAATACCCCAGGTCAGATTAATGGGGCACAGTTATATATATATATATATATATATATATATATATATATATATATATATATATATATATAATTTCAGTATGGGAGATACTCTCAGCTTTAGTCCAGTTCTTAGGTCTCACACTCTTATGCAATCCTCCCAGATATTTCTCAAGCCTGCCTTCATGGTAATCACTCAATACAAGATTGTTAAGAGTTTTAGTCTCCTAGGGATGTTTATACCTAAGCAGGCATCCTATCTTCATCTCATTCTGTATTTCTTAACCATCATTGGCTCTAATCCCATATGGCCCTCGATTTATTAAACATTTGTGTATCTTGCTACCTTTCAGCCATCAAGTCCCAGATGCTGCCATGACACAATTATGACCTCCCTGCAAATGGTGAAGTGTCCAGGAACCTCACCTCTCCAGAGCCCCACCTTACTAGGGAAAGATTAGGGACAGAACAGGTCTGTCTGGGAGTATGAATTGACCAGCTACAGACTATATCTCAGCAGTAAGCAGTTACAGAAGCATGGAACTTTGTCCTTCAGCACCCCAGAAAGAATTTTGGGTCCATACTCCTAGAAGGGGAAATGTTGAGGGCAGAAATACAGAAAATATCTGGTGGCACACTGACAATGCTGCACCACACTGGAACACATGTTCCTAGGCACAGAAAAATGGAAACAGTGACAGGTGTGGCTTGGAAAGATGCAGATGGGGCTTGGGTGTTATAAGCTAAATTTGTGAGTGTAGCTTCACTCTGTCTAGGTGAATGCCCCATCCAGATGTGAGGAAGAGCTCTGAGGGTCTCCTCTCTCTCTCTTCTCTCCCTTCTCTCTCTCTCTCCCTTTCTCTTTTTCTTTCTTGGCCTAATGTGGATGTTGTCAGTTTTCCTGAATAAAGCTTAAAATACCTGGGGGAAAAAAGCCTCCTAAACATACAAAAAGGAAATAGAAAACAGCACAGTGGTCTAGAAAGCAGATTTTCATGCCTGAGGCACCAGAGATTCCAAATACACTTCAGCACTAATATAAGCCAGAGTGGAGCAATGCTCTGGTTTAAAACTAGAAAGAAACATAAAAAGGAAACCAAGTACAATTTGGTAATACAAACCTCTCCTGGTAAATGGTTAGGAAAGCTGTATAAGGCCAAAGATAGTGATTATATTGAAAAATTGTTTGCCTTTTGACTCTAGAACTTTACCTTCTCCAATATTCTGAACTTAAAAAAAAAAAATCATATGCCTACAGTGACACACCTGGTAGAGTACACATGCTACCTATCATACACAGAGACCTGGGTTCAAGGCTCCAAGCTCCACCTGCAGGAGGGAAGCTAAACAAGCAGTGAAACAGTGTGACAGGTGTCTGTCTCTCTTTCTCTCCCTCTTTTTCTTCCCCTTCCCTCTCACTTTCTTTTCTTTTTCTCTTCTTTTCTTTTCTCTCTCTCCCTCTCTCTCTTTTTTTTTTTTTTTTTGCCCCGGGTTATCTCTGGGGTTTGGTGCCTGCACTATGTATGAATCCACTGCCCCCAGAGGCCATTTTTTCCCATTTTATTGCCCTTGTTTTGCTCTTGTTGTTATTATTGTTATTGTTGCCATTGTTGCTGTTGTTGTTGGATAGGACAGAGAGTGATAAGAGAGGAGGGGAAGACAGAGAGGGGGAGAGAAAGATAGACATCTCCAGACTTGCTTCACAGCTTGTGAAGCGACTCCTTGCAGATGGGGAGTCGGGGACTAGAACCAGGATCCTTAGGCCAGTCATGGGAGTCTTGCCATGTGCACTTAACCCTCTGTGCTACCCCCCCCCCCCATTTCTATCTCTATAAAAGGGGAGTGGGGGAATAATGACCACCGGGAACAGTGGATTCATCATGCAGGCACCAAGCCCCAGCAATAACCCTGGTGGTAGTAAAAAATACCCCCAAAACTTGAAGTCATTATATTAAGTGAAATAAGTAAAAAAGATAAGAACAAACACCAGGCAATCTCATTTATAAGTGAGACTTAAAACACAAATCTGAAAAAGAAAACATGAAACAAACCTGGGAGTGGGCAGAGAAGACTGTACCAAAGCAAAAGATGCCAAAATGGAAGGGGATGGGAAGGAATTAGTTCAAAGGGTCATTGGGTAGTTATGGGCCCATATATCAACAACCGTATTGTAAACTGCTACCCACCCTAGTAAAATGAAAAAAAATTAAAATTATGCTAAACCATGAAAAAATATTAAAAAATTCAAATCAGTAATAAAATTAAAAATTAGAAAGTTATATAGCAAAATCACTATTACTTAGGAATTATAATTAGCAAGCGCTCCAAATAATGCTTGGACCAAAAACCTCAAAATCCATATTAAGAATATTTTATCAATTCCATGGTCAAGCAACAAATGTTGATGGTAGTTAAAAAAAAAAAAAGATAGAGTGGTGTATTGAAAAGGTCCCAAAGTGATTCACAGAATTGAAGGGAAAGGGGCTGGGTGGTGTTGCAACCAGTAAAGCATAAAAGGACCCAAGTTCAAGCCCCCCCAGTCCCCACCTGTAGGAGAGAAGCTTTATGAGTGGTAAAGCAGTGATAACAGATATCTCTCTTTCTTTCTCCCTCTCTATCTCTTCCTCAGCTTTGAATTTCTTTCCATCATATCAAATAAACAATAAACAAATAAAAATTTAAATATCTTCTATTGAGTAAGCTACAAAATAATGGAAGTATTTCAATATTTTATGTTTTATGTTTTTATCTACCCCTCAAGATGCCAGTCCTTCTAAAAATGAAAAATATAAACCAATCTTACTTTTGACTTGACTACAAATCAAATCCAGCAGCTTATTTAAGTGAAAAACATAGCAGAATCTGGAATGCAAAAATTGATGATAGAAAAATTTAGTGTTATAATTCATCATCTTTACAAATCCAAGAATGAGTCACATCATTATCATGCCAGATGCCAAAATACATCTGATAATTTTCAATATCATTCATGATTTTTAATAAAAAAATGTTTAAATAAAATTCTCAGCAACAAAGAATAGAAGGCTCCCTTAACCAGATAAAGGATATTTGTGTCAAATTAGCCAACATTATATTTAGTGGGTGAACCTAGATATTAAAGTCAGACCTAGCTATGTGAGCGCTATCATCATGACTTTTTAATATTTTCCTGTAACTCTTGGTCAACAAAAAGAAAAATGTACAAATATTGGAAAGAAAAAGAAAAATTGTTATTTGCCTCAAAGATGACTAGAATAATATCTTGGATGGGCTTGGACTTTTGGAAAACTAATCCTCCCCCCCCCTTTTTTTTTCTTGCCTGGCCTTATTTCTCCCTTGGGTGTGTAAGCACACTGCCTTCTATGTGTTTGAAGTAGTGCAAGAAGGAGCAGAGAAATATAACCAAAAGACCAAAAAGGAAATCTGAGAGTAGCTCAAAATATTATCCACATGCATGAATGCACACAAGCATACAGTAGTTTCTGGAGACTGTAACAGGGCTCGTTTCTCAGTGATAAAATTAAAATCTGCTTTTTTCTTTTTGTTTTTTCCACAACCTCTATTTTTTCTCAGTAACACTTAGAAAAAACATTTTAAAAATGTTTAAGCACCCACCCACCCCAGAGTCTTTTACTTTGGTGTAATACTCCAATTCCATTTCAGGTTCGACTTGTGTTTTCTTTTCTAATCTTGTTTTTCAACTTCGGCCTGAGAGTGAGATCATCCCATATTCATCCTTCTGTTTCTGACTTATTTCACTCAACATGATTTTTTCAAGGTTCATCCAAGATCGGCTGAAAACGGTGAAGTCACCATTTTTTACAGCTGAGTAGTATTCCATTGTGTATATATACCACAACTTGCTCAGCCACTCATCTGTTGTTGGACACCTGGGTTGCTTCCAGGTTTTGGCTATTACAAATTGTGCTGCCAAGAACATATGTGTACACAGATCTTTTTGGATGGATGTGTTGGGTTCCTTAGGATATATCCCCAGGAGGGGAATTGCAGGGTCATAGGGTAGGTCCATTTCTAGCCTTCTGAGAGTTCTCCAGACTGTTCTCCACAGAGGTTGGACCAATTGACATTCCCACCAGCAGTGCAGGAGGGTTCCTTTGACCCCACACCCTCTCCAGCATTTGCTGCTGTTACCTTTTCTGATGTGTGACATTCTCACAGGAGTGAAGTGATATCTCATTGTTGTCTTGATTTGCATTTCTCTGACAATCAGAGACTTGGAGCATTTTTTCATGTGTTTCTCGGCCTTTTGGATTTCTTCTGTGGTGAATATTCTGTCCAATTCCTCCCCCCATTTTTGGATGGGGTTATTTGTTGTCTTGTTGTTGAGTCTGGTAAGTGGGGAGAATACAGGTCCATGAAAAATGATGAATGAAATAGTGGGGTTGTATTGCTAAATGGGAATCTGGGGAATGTTATGCATGTAAAAAAAAAAAACAAACAAGTAGAAACGCAAAGCAGAAATTGACTGAGTTTGGAGTATGGCACCAAAGTAAGAAAGCAGAAGTATACTAGAGTTTGCAGTGAGTACCTCCCTAATACTTCCTCTCCACTTTTCCAAGCTTTGGGTCCATGATTGCTCAACAATTTGTTTGGCTTTGTATGTTAACTCTCTTTTCAGTCACCAGGTTCCAGGTGTCATCAGGATGCCGGCCAGACTTCCCTGGATTGAAGACACCACCAATGTGTCCTGGAGCTCAGCTTCCCCAGAGACCCATCCTACTAGGGAAAGAGAGAGGCAGACTGGGAGTATGGACCGACCAGTCAACGCCCATGTTCAGCGAGGAAGCAATTACAGAAGCCAGACCTTCTACCTTCTGCAACCCTCAATGACCCTGGGTCCATGCTTCCAGAGGGATAGAGAATGGGAAAGCTATCGGGGGAGGGGGTGGGATATGGAGATTGGGCGGTGGGAATTGTGTGGAGTTGTACCCCTCCTACCCTATGGTTTTGTTAATTAATCCTTTCTTTAATAAAAAATAAAAACAAACAAAAAAAATAACTACAACAATAAAACAAGGACAACAACAACAACAACAAAAATGTTTAAGCAAAATATAAACAAGTTGAGAAAAGACATTTAGAATGTGACTGGCAGAGATTTGGAGAGAAGAATCTTAGGGATGTATTGAAACCAGAAGACCTGGGTTCATTTCCAGTTTCTTCACTTATTAACATGTTAACACCAGTCCGAGAGTCAACTCCTTTAGCCTTGATTTACTTGAGGAAACTCTGCTCCTCACTTCTCAAGTTCCCACAGGGAGAGACTACCTTGGGGGGAGGAGAGAACCTGAAGTCTCTCTATCACTAACAATGGTTCACTTAACCATACATCACAACTTGCCCAGGATAAAATGCTTTCTATCTTATCATCCAAATCTCCTCTCCCACTTTCCCCTGGCAAAAATTTCCCAGTGTAAATAGTAAATTAACATGGGCACTTCACTCATGGCCACTGGGAAATAGCTATTTTTCTTTCTTTTTTTAAACAGATATTTATTTTTATCTTTTTATTTATTTATTTTTATGGATTTACTAATGATCAACAAATACGTTGGATAAGAAGAATATAATTTCAAACAATTCCCACCACCAAAGTTCCACATCCCATCCCCTCCATTGGAAGCTTTCCTATTTTTATCCCTCTGGGAGTATGGACCCAGGATCATTATGGTGTGTAGAAGGTGGAATGTCTGGCTTCTGTAATTGCTTCTCTGCTGGACATGGGCATTGGCAGGCTGATCTACATCACTCTCAGCCTATTTGTCTTTCCATAGTGGGGCAGGTCTTTGGAGAGGTGAGGTTCAAAGTTACACTAATGAGGTGGTCTGCTCTGGGAAGTCAGGTTGGTGTCATGGTATCATCTACAACTTGGTGGTTGGAAAGCATTAACACATAAAGCAGAACAAATTGTTTAATAATCACAAACCTAAAGGTATGAATAAAGCAGATGAGATTTGGGGTCTTCTTTTTGGAAAAAGCTTAGGAAGTCTATTTTAGGTATATTCCAAGGGACCTATGACTTTACTAATTTTGCTTGAGTTTGACAACTAACATGTAGGTGGGCTAAAGGTATTGTCTAAAGAGATAGTGTTAGAGTTGGAAATAGGACTAGAAAGCTCAATCAGGGAAGAGAGTAGCTCCCAAATATGGGAAAAGTATATAAATACCATTAACTGTAAACCCCATCAATCTGATCTGGGGCCCATATTCAGCACAGGAACTTGTGTAATCTCTGCATCCCTGTAGGTCTGAGCTTGCATTCTGTGGTCATAGCTAGGGACATTCTAGACTGCACTAATTTCAGGACCTGTATTCCTCAAGTGGCAGAGTATATTGACACAGCCTCCCTTTGGAGAGTGGCACAGTCACTATCACTGTTGTTCCACATTGAGAGCAAGGTCCTACAGAGGTCCACAAGAAGGTTTATGATGTTGTTCCTGATGTACATGACCAGCGATGGTAGAGATAGCAATCTGTTAGAGGTCTAGGCCCATCATGTCTATGTGGGAATCCCAGGATTCCCTGACTAAGGCCCTGGATGATGGGGTGGCCTGGTAGTGATCAAGAGAGCCATCATTAAAATATGCTGATCTTTTGCCCTTATCCAGCTTGTATTGTTTATTTACCTATTGGATAGAGATAGTCAGAAATCAAGAGGGAAAGGGGTGATAGAGAGGAAGAGAGAGAAACAGAGAGACACCAGCAACACCACTTCTCTACTCTCAAATCTTTCCCCCTGTAGGTGAGGACCAGGGGCTTGAACCTGGATCCTTACGCATGTTACATATGCGCTCAACCCAGGTGTGACACTGCCCCCTAGAAATGGCTATTTTCCTACAATTTTAAATACATGTGAAATTTAACTTTCTTTTGATCAGGTTATAGCTTAGCTCTGGCTACCTGGTGATGCTAGAGATTGAACCTGGAAGCTCTTGTGTGCAACTTTGCTGTACCATTGCACATCTCCATGGCTAAATACATGTGGACTTTAGTCAATTCTAGCTACCTGCATTGATCAAGCAATTTTCTGGAGTCTCTGCAGAACCCATTTTCATGAGTGACCTGGAACTGCTGAGATTCAGCCTGACATCGCTAAACTTTAGGCATGGGTTTGTAGAGTTGTTTCCAGCTTTTAAAAAAAATATATTTATTTATTCCCTTTTTTTGCCCTTATGGTTTTATTGTTATAGTTATTATTGATGTCGTTGTTGTAGGATAGGACAGAGAAAAATGGAGAGAGGAAGGGAAGACAGAGAGGGAGAGAAAGATAGACACCTACAAACCTACTTCATCGCCTGTGAAGCAACTCCTCTGCACATAGGGAGCCGGGGCTTGAACCGGGATCCTTGCACCAGTCTTTGTGCTTTGTGCCATGTGTGCTTAACCCACTGTGCTACTGCCCAACTCCCATGTTTGCAGCTTTGATGGTGGATCTTATCAAGTCTTCAGGCCATGAATTTCAAGCATATATTCAGCACATGGTCTACAGATCATAGAGTTGTCTTGTGCCAGGCCTGGGTAGAGCACAGTTAGACCAAATAAATGTCTCAGAAGTTATTCCCCTCTGAATTACTTTGGGACTCATATGGAACTGAGGGAAAGTGCCATGGAAGACATAAACATCTAACTGGATTCACATAGCTTGTTCACACATTCTAGAACTCACCTCAATTTGGCTCTGGATTTATTAGATACACAAGCACTGACCAAGATTTTAGATTTCAGGACCCACATTGTGGATTAATCTATTGATGTTTCTTTCCCCTTTGCCAAAATATTGCTGGGTGTTTGGCAACACTAAATACTGGGTTGTGGAAAAAAAAAAAACACATTGTGTTCAGATAATGTCTCTGGTTGTTGATGTCTTTTGTGGTTTTAAATTTCATGGAATATGGGGCTGGTATAGGAATCATCTTATGTGTTCTATTAACTCTTTGAACTCTTTAAAAAAAAAAAAAAGTGGGAGGGCTCCTGAGGGTCCAAGAAGGAGTCACACCTATTCCCATGGAAGGAAGCCCAGTTTGCAGCTGTTAGAGGCCAAGATCCTCTGGTTGAAAATGAGCAGTATTAGACATTGGGAAATCTAGTTTTGGACATCACTTTTCTTTGCATCTCAAATCACAGGCAAGAATTGAAACTTTGAATTCGACTTTAATTTCTTTGGACTTTCCACCACATGAGTTCAAGCCATTTAACTTTGGATTTAAGTTGTTTGGACTGAAACCTCTTTGGACTTTCCTTAGATGAGCATTAGTTAATTTTTGGACTTCACTATCTTCCTTGGAATTTCCTAATAGGTGGGGGTTTATATTCAAATGTGGTTCTTTCTATGTTGCTGGTGTTCTGTAGCTGAATGTCTCTACATTAATGCTCAATCATTTTGTAGAACTTCTGAAAATCATTATATTTGAGTGCAATTGGAAGTGGGTGGGAAGAAAAACAGGCTAGGAAATGAAGGCACTTACTTACCCTAATATATTCTTCAGACCTATATAGAGGCCCTCAAAGAGCACATTCTAAATTGTCACCTGTGATCTCAGGATTCTCAGAAGGTGATGTGACTAATATTGAGAGATTGATCCTGTTAAGAAGCAGTGCTAAAAGAAAAAGCTAGGAGGGGTAGATAACATAATGGTTGTGCAAACAGACTCTCCATACCTGAGGCTCGAAGGTCCCAGGTTCAATCTCCCACACCACATAAGCCAGAGCTGAGCTAATGCTCTAATTAATTAACTAATTAATTAATTAATTAATTAAAAAAAGAAAGAGAAAGCCCTCTCAGTGAAAACTCATACCTTGATGTTGAAACCCCTGTAGGGAAGAACAAAAGAGCTGGGAGACATCAGGGTCTCTCCTTCTGTTTCCTTGAGTAACATTATTGACTCTTCTGCCTCCCTTAGCCCCTCATTCCCACAAAGAAATGGGAATTAACTAGATCATGAAATGACTCACTTCAATAGACATCTCTCACCTCTCTTTTGAGCTCATCTCTCCAAATCCTGAGGGAGGTACTCTTTGCCACTTGTTCCATATTCTTGCTGAGTGAATCTTTTGTGAGGACTCAAACTTATATTTGGATGAGTTAACACAGAGTAAGTTATCTCAGTCATGCTCCCTCAAAATATTTATTAGCAACAGAGCCAGCATTTTCCTCTTCGTCTGCCCAGTTTCTTTAGGTTCTGAACTCAGGCAAGTACACATGTGTATTATTTGCTTTCTAGAGCCCTAAAGAGTCCCATCTTCAAAGGCAAATATAGAGGGCAGATGGTTACTTATCTGGTAGAGGGCACATATTACAATGTTCAAAGACTCAAGTTCAAGTTCCCAGATCCCTCTTACTGGGGGAAGCTTCATGAGCATTGAAGCAGTGTTGCAAATGTCTCTCTTTCTCCCACTTTCTTCCCTTTACCTTTCAATTTCTCTCTGCCTCTATCCAATAAATAAAATATTATATATAAAAAAAAGGTGAATAGGAAGCAACCTTAGCATCCAAAGTTGTATCAAAAACAGATAGTGGGTGTGAAAATATTTTGTAAGTCACTGATCATTTGAGCAATGATCATTATCATGTTAATACATTCTAAGATAGTAATCATATGTTTTACACTTAAGTTTTTAAAAGACACTGATGTTTTAGTGTTGTGGTAGCATTGTTAGTGTAGACTAGCCAACACTCATTGACTCCCTGCCATCAGGATAACTTCCCATTATATCTCTTGCTTTATTGACGCCATAACTTTCCTCAGAATAGTGGGAAGAATACCATTCCTGAGAGGAAGCTTCAGTGTACGCCAACATGGTGCCCTGGATGCTATTGTAACTTCTAATAAATAGAGGGAAGAGTAACATTTGTTTTTGATGTTGCCTTTCACAAGAAGACTTGTGAAGTGACAGCCTGCACTGTGTATTCTTCTTCAAGGTTGGAAGGGGGCACAGGTTACTCACTTCCTCTCTTCCAAGTTGATATCTTTGTGTGTCAACTTCCCATTAGCTATTCTGTTGACACCCCAGCAGCCCCAGCTGCCCCATGAGCTCTATCCCCCAAGCAGAGATAATGAGACAGTGCTACTTATATAACCTGGTCTGATTAGAGTCTCAGATCTTTGCACCTCAACAGCTGTGTGTTGTCACCAATGGAAATTTTTAACTCGTCTTCCAATTCCCTGGTTGCCCAAATAAGTGGCTGAAAGAGTGGCTGCTGTTTCATCGTTTATTAGAACAGAATTTAGGTTCTGATAAACCCTAATGCTGAAAATTAGCTCTGAGGAAACTGCAGCTATAGTTCTTGGTCTCTGGTTGATAGGAAGAAGTGGAATTTATTCAGGTGGTTTTTTTTTTTTTCTTTTCATCCTGTAGCCAGTTCAGCACACAAATTACTTTAGAGCTATTTTTAAAAATGTAATAGGACCAATACTTAGGAGAGCCAGATGCAGTGTGAGGAGGATCAGAAACCATCTATTATGGGCTCGATTTTCTCTCTCTCACAAAGTCTCAGATGATATTGAAAAATCTCTTCCTGGTGGTTGAGCTAGAATCCTTAGATGTTAGAAGGTCTTGCTGGGTCTGGGGAAGCCATTTTAGTCTGCTAAGTCATGTTGGAATTAGCCTTTCAATAGGGGCAAAATCAGGGGCATCTTTGACTTTTCAGTTTGTGAGTTACATTGAGGAGTTGTGCCGAGGACTTTAATCTATTCATTCAGAAACTTGACATTTAAATAATCTTTCAAAGTCTTCTAGGCAATAGGTTTTGCACTGTTGGTAGTATGCTCAAGAGTCTCACATCCATTTCAGATGAAAAAATCAGAGAATCATGCAATGTATTCTGAACTTTCCTTCTTCTTTCAACATGATAGAGCTTGACCTCTTTTCAGGACTACTCTCTGACTCCTTTATGCATGATTCTTGGAGGTTGTAATGAATTTCATTCCATTGGTTGTTCCTTTTTCAGAGCAATGTAATCAACAGATCAACCATAATATATGACACTTCCAATCTCAGAGGGAGAGGGAGAGGCCACTAACTAAAAGTATAAGATATATTTGCTGGCCTCATTGAGACATGCCATCTAGTGAAATTCTTTAATTTCCCTCATCAAAAAAAGTTTTCTTGTTTCTCTCCCAAGTTTTTGTTCATTTTGGCCATGTCCCTCCCAAATGATTCCAAGTTCTCCCAATTCTTTCTTTGTTTCCAAGACTCAGCTTGAATCTCACACAGGAAAACAATAATCTTATTTTAAAAGATGTTTAAACTCCAAAAAAACATATAACATCTTGCTTGCATTATTTGAAAATTCAAATGGGAAGTCTAGGGAATTAGAGGCAAGGTTAGGTTCTGGCTCTGCCCCTGCCTGGCTATTAAACTTCTGGTGAAATTTCAGGCTTTTCTCAGCCTCCATTAAGTCACTTCTGAGATGTGGACAGTGATAAATGATTATGGATTTGGTAGACATATTCAAGACAAAGCACAGAAAACTCTTGAAAGTGATTTTTTCTAAGGTGAAAAATTAAAAAATTATCTGAGATCAACTATCTTTGTACGCATTAAAATAAAATGGGTTGTTGTTCCTAAAAAGAGTAGCAGAGCTCACAGAACCTTCTGCTGATGGTTTTCCTCAGACACGGGGGAACCTGCCCCATAGACTCCAGCCTCTCAGACCACCTCGTAGTTATGAATCTAGAAATGTTCTTCTTGTGGTAATGAGACCACCAGAGTGATCAGAACTCTATGTGCCTATGAGTCCCCCCCCAGCATATTTGTACAGTAGCATCCCCCACATATGGTTTCAGTTACAGGCAAATATCTTACTATAGCTTATTGTTATTACTCATCTATTTGCTATTAATTTTATTGCCAGTGGCTTGCTTTGACCAACTGATAACTCAAACTTTTTCATAGGTATGGGTATAGGAGGAAAAACATAGGGTTCGGTACTGTCATTAGATTAAGCTACCCATTGGGAATCTTGAACCAAATCCTTCACAGATAATGGGGAACTACTATACTCACCTTCTAGCTTCTTTGCTACTTCTGTCATATGGTCTTATTTAATTATTTAAACGGTGCCATGTTTTAGTTATTTGGGCCCATTTTATAGATGATGAAGTTTTCTCAGGAAAAAAAAATGGCTATATTATCATCATCATTACAGGAACATCACTGCTCCTAGCTTATTTTTTCAATAGAGACAGAAGGCGAAAGGGGGGGGGGATCCAAAGGGAAGGGAGAGGGAAAGAGGAAGAGAGACAGACACTTGCAATACTGCTTCACCACTTGCAAAGCTTTCCCCTGTGAGTAGGGACAGGGGGGCTTGAACTTGGGTCCTTCTGCATTGTAACAAGTGTGTTGCTGAGGAGTTATTCTGATGCAGTCTCCGCCCCCAGGTTTTACTACGCCACGCGAAACCCTAGCATTGCCCCCTTCAACCAATCCTGGCCCTACACGTCACCTCTGGTTGTCGCCCAATAAAAAGCCCCCTCACCCCCCCCCCTCTGGGCTCTCAGCTCTCCCTCTCTGAGGTCTCACCTGCTCTCCCCCCGTGGTCAGGTAGTGGGGACGGCCATTGCCGGCTGGCTCCACGTGGTCTGAACCAACCCCCCCCCCATCCTATAATAAAGATTTGTGTACCCCTTTGCTCTGGACGTCCGCTCTCTTCTCTGCGGTGCAGCCCGACACCAGACCACCACAACAACACAAGTGTGTGCAACCAGGTGCACCACCAACTGGCCCCCACAAGTCTGAAATTTCCAGGGCAGATCAGCAGGCTGGAACAAGCAGAAGGTGATGCTACAGTCTTCTTAAGGTAGAATTCTTTTCCTGAAACATCCAATTTTTGCTCTTAAGTTCTTTCAAATGATGACATTTCTCACATTATTGAAAAGAAATTCTTTCCCTTCAAATCAACAGGTTGCAGATGTCAGCCACATCTATCACACATCGCAGCAACTACATTCGTATTTGATTAAATCCATTGGTTTGATAACCCCACAGAGTTCACACACAGAAACAACCTTCACAGGGGACATCTCATTGCTTCAGTTCAGTTATTAACTAAAGTTGTACAACCACCATCACCACCGCCACCACCACCACCTACTTTTAGAACAGTATTGTCACTCTAAGACTATAAACATTTTCTCCACTTAGATTCATTTTTCTCCACTTGTTTTTTTCTAAGTTTTTATTTATAAAATGGAAACACTGACAACACCATAGGATAAGAGGGGTAAAATTCCACATAATTCCTGCCATCAGACATCCACTCCTTCCCCTGATAACTTTCCTATCATTTAACCTTCTGGGAGCGTGGACCCAGGGACATTATGAGATGCAGAAGGTCTCCATCTGTTTTTTGTCATTAAAGTCATCAGAGGAAAAGGAGCCAGAGTTAACCCTAGTCTAATTCTTCAGATATTTTTTCCTCCATGGTTATCACTGGGACTTGGTACCTGCACTGCTAATCCACTGTTCCTGAAGGCCATTTTCTCCATATTGTTGTTGTTATTATTGCTGCTGTTTTGTTGGATAGGACAGAGAGAAATTGAAAGGACAGAGAGGAGGAGAGAAAGATAGATACCTGCAGACCTGCTTTATTACTTGTGAAGTGACACCTCCCATCCTTCCACAGGTAGGGAGCCAGGGACTCAAACCGGGATCCTTAAGCCCGTCCTTGTGCTTCATGGCATGTGCACTTAACCCAGTGAATAGATCTTTTAATTTAACAAATTAAGCATGGTTTTTCATAATTTGTTACTGATTATCTATTACTTATCAATATATATACTGGAAAATAAATTAGTCCTACACAAGGCCAACAATTTGATTCACATTCCAATTCTACTGATAGGCATTGTGTTCTGCTCAGTGCTAGACAATCTCAAAGGTGTCATTTCATTCTTTTTTTTCACAACCTCGTAAAGTAAGTAGGAGTTAACCCACTGTATGGAACCGAGAATGGAAACTCAGAGTTGCCCAAAGCTGACATCAGTGGACAAGCTAAGTTTTGAAAAGAGCCTTTTAGAATCTAAGTCTTTCCATTGCAGCCCAGCTGCCTACTTTAAATTCACTTATCCCATGTCATTTAAAGAGCCTGACATAGGGTCCACCGATTAAGACTAAGTGTCCAAGCACTTAGCAGAATGAATAAAAGCCTTTGGATAGTCCTGAACACAAGGGAGCATGGCTGGGACACTGGAATCAACAATAGGCAGGTTCACTTGTTTTTTTTCCACCTTTGTGTGAGGAAGGGTAACGCAATAGAACATGAGCATGTTTGTGTAGTTTTCTTTGGTAGCATAGTAGAAGTCTCTATTTTGTGAAAAACTAGGTTAGACCATGCTGAGGAAAGCAGCCTTCCCAGGTTTATTCCCTCTGGTCTTTCTAAGGCTAACACATTCCTCTATTAGGCAGAAAAAAGCCAGCACTTATCTGTGGGACCTGGAGCATTCTGCCTAAGGCTCTGAATCTCCTTAGCTCCTTCCCACCCTCCTCCAGCTGCTGCCTCTGCCACAGGCTCCTTCTCTTCTGCCACTCTGATGAATGTCGAGGTGAGGCTCCTCATTCTGCTGTCATTTCCCAGGGAGGGCTGCCATCAATCATATCTCCTGCGTTCTCACAAAGGAACAGCCCCCTTCTTCATTCTTCACATCAAAATATGTCCTACAGGACAGAGTCTTGGTGTAACTTTCTATATCTCTTTGACTTCTCATGCTGGTGCCTAAAGGCGTCTGAGAATGCACTTAACAGAACTTGTCTTCAGCCTGGTACACAGTTCCAGGCCAGTATATTTTGCTTTTCTAGAAAAGTCTTTCTTTGGTGTTTTAAGATCAAATACATACCATGTCTTCTCTTCAATTTATTTCTTCTCTGTTCTTTAGCATTTCTGAATGAAAATCAGTTAAATAATTAGGAAGGGATGAGAGTGGCTATTTGTATAGAAAATAGTCTTGGGGGCCAGGTGGTGGTGTACCTGGTTAAGCGCATACATTACAGCGCACAAGGACCTGGGTTCAAGCGCCTGGTCCCCCACCTGCAGTGAGGAAGCTTCACAAATGGTGAAACAGGGCTGCAGGTGTCTCTCTGTCTCTCTCCTTCTCTGTCTCCCCCTCCTCTCTCAATTTCTCTCTGTATCTATCCAATAAATAAGATTTTAAAAAGAAACTAGTCTTATAATTTAGCATGGACTCACAAATTTAAGCTCATTGGTCAATGCAATACAATTAAGCCTAGAAGAAAAAATCATCTCAGTGAATAACTTTTCCTTAGATTACTGAACACACATCTTCCACCAATAACCCAGTTGAACCCCCCAAAAACCAGAATAGGTTTTTTCACCCCCAAAGAAGTTTAAGTTTTCCAGAAAAAGCTGTTTTGATCTCTCTTTTCACCTCTTGCACACTCCATGAACTCATGGAGGTGACAGATTTTGGTCCTTGGCCCATATATACATAAAAGATGGTGGAGACAAGAACCAGTTGCCTCAGAAAGAAGAAAAAAATGTAAAGGGGAGAAAAAAAGTGAAGATCCCAACTAAACCACTTAGTAGTTGATTTTTCTGTTGTTTTTGTCATAAAAATCTGAATTTCTAGGGTTTTGATATTTTATTCCATGCCAAGTTATACATCCTGATTTTTGGCCTACAAAATACAATCACCTTGGTTATAGGTGAGCCTGTGCTATGTGGGATCATTTCAGTAACTAATTTACTTGGGTAGCATCAAAGATACCTCTGAGTTCTACCAAATTGTATAGCAAATGAGTCATATTATTGAGATGATACGGTACAGTTACCAGGTGGTTCCACTAATAATTAGAAACACATTTCTATATTTCATAGAACCAAGGAAAGGAAAACATCACCAGGAAAATGGTACATGTGGGGACAATTATTCAGTAGGTTCTTGGCTGGGATTTATGAATATGAACATAATTCAGAGGCAAAAATGAAATATTGGAGTAATACATGGAGATTTCTTTTATTGATGCTGAATTACAGAACATAGGAATTAATGTTCAGCCAAGTCTTGATTATTCAGGAATGATGACCCAATTGGTAGATTATCAAGCCTTTTCCTCCCTTTCCTCATTCCACAATAGCCTAGTGTCACTCAAATTTCAGTAATCCATTTGGAAATTAAGACCATAGAATTAGGTTAAAAATTGAAGAAAAATCTTTAAATGGCTACAGTATTCTTCAAACCATTTTATAATCACATGAAAACTTGCACAGAACAATAATTTAAGATTAAAATCCTGTGTCTTCATAATTCTTGTTATATATAATATATATATATATATATACATATATATATCTTTCCTAAAATGAAAACAATCGAAATCACAGGATCAATAAATCAAATATTAAGAACATTAGTGTACAGTGATGGATGATGTTATTTTGCTGAAACAACATGGAACTGCAATCTTTCTGTGTGAGGAAAAGCAGAAGAGAACCACATATGAGAGCTCCCACAACTCCAACCCCCTAACACGTTTCATCCTGAGACCTGTATTTCTAGTTTGAGGAATTCTGTCAGTATCCATAGAGCAGGGACTTTCTTTTTGTGTTCTTGTACCCCAGGGTCTGCAAGGATCAGGAGACAATGGGAAACCAAAATGGATCAGATGCTCCTTTCTGTTGGTAAAAGTTGTTAACTTAAAAGAAATTAAGGTTATTTGTAAATTTCAATTAGGTAAACTCTTGACCTTTCTTCATTGGTTTTTCACTGTCATGGCTATTAGAGGACTATTTAGGGCATCTCCAGGAAAATGCCTGCTGACTGCATAGAACTGACTTCAGCCAGCCAGGCAGGCAGGCACATGCCTTTTCCAAAGACTCCCACATTGATTTTTGAATGACTGGAACACATCTATTAGAACTCCCTTACATTGTAAGTAGATCCACTTGAAGGAGCAGCCAACTGATGTATTGTGATGTAAATGGTGCTGTTCCACACCCAGCACTTTCATCTTCTAAGTGTTTCACTAACACTGACTAATTAATAATCCTCTTCAGAGCTGCCAGGAAGGAGATGTAAGGAAAGAATGATGGGTGTTTTTCCAGATAGACACATGTTAGTTTTTATGCAAGGCTAAGGAGGAAAAAACTGTACACTAACATTGACACTTTTACATTTATTATTTCATTGAAACCTTGCAACAGTCTTGGCATGCAAAAGTCATATTCCTATATTTACAGATAAACTGAGCTCCTAAAAATAATTTTCAGATACTTGGAGTGGAGGAATAAAATATAATTAGAACTCTACCAGTTCAATGCCTACCAGTTTTCAGTACTCAAACTTTTTCTGCTGTTTCTGTGTCTAGAACAGAAATTGTTCTTTTCATAAACCTTTAATAGCTTTTGCCAACAAGTCTTATTAACATAATGACCATAATATTTGAAACATTTTTAGTTACCATTTTGAGCCACTTTGTGTTCTGTGCAACTATCTGACTCTTGCTCAGTTCAGAAATGATAAATATTTGGATTTGCTATTAAAACTTATTCTGGTCTTAAAAGCAACTTTTCATGGGTTCAAGCTTTTGGAATTGTGAATACTTGGGAACAATGTTTCTTTTGTCCTGGGAAGTCATAGTCACAACATACCAGATGTTCTGGCCTATGATAAATTCTTCTTAATTTTTAATAGAAGAAAACATAGACTAGTTATTGGGACATATCCTATGCTCATTTCATTTTTAATTTTTTACAATGAACTGGGACTTCTCTTGGGTATACCACTCCCAAGTACTCAGAGTGCTGGAGAGCTATTTCATAGGCATAGAACTTTTTGTTTTACCCTGATCTTTATCATTGGTTCAAAGAGTACCCATGGTGAAATAATGATCCAAATGCTATTCACTCTTTTATGCACAAAACAGACTGAAGTAAGTCTCCTGCTCAAACTTCTTAACACTTGTCTGAGAAACAGCTGGGACCCATTAAAGGGAGATGCTAATTGAACTTAAGGCAGGACCAGGCTTTATAGTCTGTTCTTTCAAAGATGAGGAGCCAGAGAATGTGGAGGCAATGTTTATTCCATCCTGGCAAAGGGGAGAGCTGGGAAGTAAATCTGAGTGTGTGGACTCAAAGTTTCAAGCTGAAACTGTTGTTGAATTGACTGGTACTCTGTAGACATTTTACATATTTACTCAATTGTTAATGTTTCAATAGGTGCCCAGTGTGTTTCAGGTATTATTCTAGAAATGAGTAGGGATAAAGTAGTATAGCCCAAACAAAAATTAATCTATCATGGAGCTTACAGGCTGTAATGTACATATGTATATCTTTTTCATTTAGTCATGATAATAACTACTCAGAACTGTATCTAGATCTATGTCTCAATACACTTGTGTCTATGTGTTTAAAATAAATTTTTGTTAGTGCTTTACCAAATTATAAGTTTTCAGGGATATAATTTCACAATGTCAACTAAAATCTGATATTGTCATCTGATAACCTCCATGGTTCTTAAAAGGTCTGACAAGCTGTTTGGTTACCATTTTTTTTAATGGAAGTTCATTTGGTTTAGTCAGCAAAGCCATCAGATAGACATATTTCCAAAGAATATGTGAAGCATTAATTTGAAAGGATATGTGGACCCCTATGATCAGAGCTTCACTTCATGGTGTCTCTCCTTAGGAGTCTTCAGTGTAAAGCAGACAAAAAAAATGCATACAAGTTATGACAAGGACACAGAGATGCATTTGGAGAATAAATAGGAACGCTGAATAGGTGGAAGTCAGTGAAGTCTTCCCTGAATAGATGAGCCTTAACACAAAGCCTGAAGATGAGAACTGGTCTTCACAGAGAAAGACAAAGTTCCAGTGTTTTTGGAAGTTCACTGCTCAGAAATACCTTATACAAGGAACACAGGTTGTATGGTATGAATATATGTATACTCTTGCAGAGAGGAATGAAGTAGTCTCATGAGTATGCTTATGAGTATTCTGACTAGAAATAATGTTTAGGATCACATTCTCTCAGAAGTGCTTTGTCAGTTTCCCTTTACATGTCCTTCTTTGTCCATGCCAGCTTCCCAACAGCAGGATTAACTCCCAACCTCAGTTGCAAACTTCCTTCCACTATTGGAAGGCCTGATCTTGACCCACATTTTCTAAGAGAATTTCTTGAATCATCCCAGCCATCTGTGTTCATCCTCCTTCTCTCTCTTTGTATGAGCTATCCTCAATGCAAAATTACTTTTAGAGGCATGTATATTGTTATCTTCTTGTGATTCAGAAGTAGGCATCAAATCTTTTAGTTCATCTTCCAATTCTTAATCCTGTGTCTACTTAGTTGATTATAGTATTTATTCAATAAGCCGTTTCCAATCATTGCCCACCTATGATAAAAACTCTATATAGTCAAAATAACAGAATGAAGTATCCCTTGAGTTTTATTAAAGGAAGATTACTTGATAGATATGTAGAAAAATACATACAGAAAAAAAAGTGGCCTAATGTCATACACATTTTCTCCTGTAAGTGAACATCTCGGAACATGTTCCAAGTAAGTAAAAGCTGTAGTAAGATTTCCTTAGCCAGAGCTTAGGGACCAGAAGTTGTGAGAAAATTCCTGACTTTAAGCATAGACCCCAAATTAAAGATTTCCTGTTTTTTAAAAAAAAAACTCAATGTCCCAATTTTTTTTTACAGTACAAAAATTTTATTTTGTTAGGATAATTTAAAGTTTAAAACTGAAGTAGACATATTCATTTTACAAACAAGATATTCTTTCATAAGTAAGACCAATAAAAACAGTAAACAAAAAAAGCTGTCTTTACAAAAAGCTCTGTGCATAGCAACTTTATACTGTATATAACTGATAAAGCAAAACAATAAAATGAAACTATACAGTTTGAAAATGAGACCTTACTGTACAAAAAGGTAGAGAAGATAATGGTTTTTAAACCATGCATATTGAAATGTGCAAAGAAAAACTGGGGGAGACTCACAATGCTATAACCAAAAAATTAGATAAATAATGAAGCAAATTGTCCCTTTGAGTGAAAAAAAATCTTACACAGCTCCTCTTACAAAGATAGATAGAATTTGTAGTTACCTATAGCAATACTCATATTCCAAGTAAGTGGCACAAAAATAACTGGGGACTGGAATGATTGAATAGCAAAGACTAAATAGGACAAAGTAGTGTTGTTTTGAATTTATTAGTACACTAAAGATAATCCTTACACACATTTGTACAATTAAATAGGTCTGTTGCTGCCAAGTTTCTAGCTGAATGGTCAAGGATGCCTGGTATTTTAGTTACACACATTCTTTCGGTGTAAAGCTACCAACAAATTCTACAATCATTTTGAAGACAGTACTGCACTCATCTTCATGCAAGAGTAAAATTCACAGATTCTAAAGCAATGCTACTTAAAAAAAATTTCCTTATGTTGGGCTGGCTCAAATCCAGGTCTAAATGTGCTTAATTTTGTTCTGCCTTCACTTTGGGATGGTAAATATCTGTTTTCCACACTCTCCCACCCTCTCCCTCAGACTGAAAAATCTGGAAACCACCTCTTTTGCCCCCCCCCCCTTATTTTGGTACTTTAAGCCCTAACAATGAGAGACTGTCAGCAGAATCTATAAGCATGTCAGTTTACCAAACCCTTGGATTCTCGTGTGCATATAAATAATATTTGGGTCTCACTGGATAATTACAGAATGGATTAAAGGCAATTGAGATAGTTGGGGGGTTGGATAAGTAGGGAAATGTTATCAATGGAGTAGCGCAAAGAGAGGAAGAATTTATGAGGTCATCTAAACTTGGCTCAGATGTACTAAGCTTTTCTGGGAGAGCTACACTGATCCATATAATGTTGGAACCCCCAACCAAGGTACTCAAGTCTGTAGATACAGACTTTTCTGTGTTAATTATGAGTCAATAAGGAATGCCCTGACCATGAACATAAAATGGCATTCTTTCTGGCAATTCAAATGAGTCTAAATATGTTTTCAGGGCAAAATGGGCTTTCAGGACTTAGCTACTATTAGAAACTCCTGCAAGGTCTCACCTTCTAAGAACAGGTTCTAGGACTAGGGAGAGCCCTTTGCAGAGCTGGGTAACTGTACACTTTAAATAACAAATGCCCCCCAGTCCTCTGGCTCTGGAATCTGAAATTCCATTTCTTTGAACATCAGGAGAGGGATCCAGGGCTTTTAACATTTCTCTTCCAAATCCATCCTATTCTTGCCTGGTAACTGTATTAAGTTGAATACATATTATTTTCCGAGAGAATTTCAATGCCATAAAAGGGAAAATCTGTAGAAAGAAGAAAAAAAAGTGGACATTCTAAAACTAGGCTTAAGAGTCGAAGAAACAAAGTCATCTTCAAACTCTTGTTTCTGACGTTCTGCAGTGAAACAGGTAACCTAAGAGGAGGAGCGTGTGGTTCTTCCAAGGGAAAAAAAAAAAAAAAATCAAAAAGGGACTACTAGGTTGGGAAAGTCACTTGACTTTGGCTCATCTATAAAGTGAGCTACTTCTTTCCCTGGGATGCTCAAAGCCTGGGATGTACTAAACCAGGGAGATCTCCACTGCTCAGAGAAGAGTGTTGAGAGCTAATAAAAGCCTAAAAAAAAAATCACAAAAAGTGAATACCGAAAGGGACATAGAGATTATTCAGAAAGCAGACAAAGTGTGGAATGGATGATGGGCTTGAATATCTGTGTATGTGCACAAACTCCAATCTATTTCGGTATCAGGTTGCTCTGTAGGGAACTACATAAGGTACATGTTTTTGCCTGTGGATCAGTAAAATGGTGGAAAAGGGCGGGGGCGGGGGATACAGAGTGGGGATACAAGAGTCTAGTAAGTAACTGTAGGAATAATCACACACCTCTTAAACTTGTTACTACATGTTTGCATCATTTTTTCATTTTACACCAGGATGAGAAATTTCTCTCTTCCAAAACGTTCTTCATCTCTACTTCTACTTACAATAAGTTACACATTTATTTATTTAAATAATTGTAAAACATTTTAAAATTTTTCCCTTTTTTGTTTTTTTTTAAGAGATTAAACTATAAGCAAACACACATACAACATTTCATCATTCAATTCAGGTTTCATTTTAAGAAAGTCTTCCATGCTGGTACCCTGTTTTGTTCAATTATTTTTCTGCATAAACTAAATTGGTATCTGAAAGGCTTCATAGAAAATAGAAACTTTCAACTTTTTTTTTCCTACAAAGAAAAACAAATAGTATCCAAAATATTAAGCATGAATTGTTTGCCAATTTTTTTCTTAAATATTTTACAAACATAGGAAGGTGGTTTTCATAATGTTCATAACAAAGAATTGTATTTCTGCTCTTAGCACTGACTATGTCAATGACATCTTTTGTCCTTGTTCCCAAGAGGCTCAGTGTACGTAGCCACCATCAGAGCTACACCGGAAATACGAGACCAGTTAAGATGCAGGCTTCTTGCATACCCAGATCTGTCCGTCATGTTCATTTTGGGGCTCAGTTCTCCCCCAAAGAGCTCAGAGTGCTTTCCTCATTATTGGTCCATCAAAGTAAGTAGTTTTTGTGCTAGAAGGAAGCAGTCCATCCTCCTCTTTACATTGGGGGCACCACAAGTCCAGTCATGGCTGTAAAGAAAGAATGGGGAAGGAATGAAACTTGAAGACTTTACATTCAAGTTGAAAACCCAGGGGTTGGGCTTTCTAATATTTGCTACAACTACAGCTCATGACGTTGCTCTCAGCTGATGGAGGAAGCCATTTTTTCATTCAGTCTAGCAGTTCACTTCCAACACTGAAGAACCTTACCAAATTCCTAAAATATAGACAAGATTTGTCAAAGTTGGGGGAGGGGGCAAGATTTTTGTCTTGTGTTGTTTCACAGAAATGTGTCATATGCATGGCATCATAGAGAAGACCATGCAAATGAAATTATTAAGATGTGTGATCTAGCTTTCATTATAATAGACTAAAATAATGCCTAGGTCACAGGATGCCAAATCACTTTTTTGGAACAGGAAAGATAATTCCAGGTGCTGAGTCTATTGAGTTATGTCTGAGGCATCATTTATAAGAAATCAGATTTTCTGTCTGTGCTAGGTTTCAAGATCCTCTAACCAAAATTTATTTAGCATTTTTTTTCCTAACTAGATCATCTTCCTAGAGTGCTCAGACTGATATGTGATGCTCTTTCACTAATGAATGTTGATCCACTGGGATAGAGGACTTAATCTAGTATCTATTTGGGGAGTCACCTCAGATTTCCACTCCTTATCCCCTATCCAAGTGCAGTGTCCAATGTCTCCCCCAGCTGGTCAAGAGGATATGAGTAAGGACTGCTAGGTTTTATCATGTCCAAGGTTTTGCCCTTGATATAGGAAATTAAATATATCAACCTCAGTGGAAAACTCACACAGCAAAATGGCTCCCTCTGGCCTTGGCGTTCAGGTGACAACTCCATTTTTCTCACATTCTTGGAAATTGGCAGGATTAAAACTTTAGATGATAGTGATAACCATGTTCTTGGAATCTTATTGTCTATATCTTGTCTAAGGCTTAGTAAATAGCACATAAGTTTATAAGCATATGGCTGAAATTCTTCCTGCTTTCTACAATTTCTGTATTCCTCCTCTCCCTTTTCCACCTTCTCCCTTTCCCCTCTTCCCATCACCCCTCTTCCTTCTCTCCCTCTCCCTCTCCCTCTCCCTCTCCCTCTCCCTCTCCCTCTCTCTTCACTAGCTAGTCTTCCCCGACTAAGCCATCAACCACCTAGTTCCCTACCCATACAGCCTTTATTGAATGTTTGTGAGATCTGGATTAAGGTCTTACACAGCTAGCAAAGCCTTAATTATTTTTGCCTGTATTACTGTATATTGAATCGATGTAACTTTTCAATAAAGGCAGTTCAATTCTGGACACTCCCCAATGATTTGGAGATATAGCAGCCCTGGTAATTATCCCAGAGTGGAGGAGGTTTTTATATTTTATTTTTTCCTGGAGGGAGCTGGAAAATGAATCAGACACACAGTGTATAATATTATCTTGACAATCTATACTCATCACCTCAAAATGCCTGATGAATGAGGTAGAGGGTGGGACAAAGAACAATGCACATATAGCTCACTGACAGAGCTCTGATTTTCAACCTTCAGCTTGTCTATTACATTTAAAACTCATCAGCCTCTTCCTTTTTCTAGGTCCTTAGAGAGTTGTCTAAGGAGTTTATTAAAAGGGCAGAGTGACTTGAAGAACAAGACGCACTGTCTGATGGAAGAACAACAGATTTCACAAGTTTTTTTCCATCTTCCTAGACTCACATTGAACTCTGGGGTGGGGAAGAGGGGCTGCATCTCTGTTACATGGTAGCCCTGATGTTCTTCTTGTAGAAATCGGAGTGAACAGAAAGCAATGAAGTTTTCTCCACTAAGTATTTCTAGGCTAGGCAGTGGGATACCCAGTTGATAGCACACACCACCATAGGCAAGGATCTAGGTTTAAATGCCCAGTCCCCACCTGCAGGGGTAGGGTGAAGTAGGGTTGCAGGTATCTTTCTTCCTCTCTGTCTCCCTCTACCTTATCATTTTCTCTCTGCCATATCAAGTAAAATGAAAAAAAAAAAAAAAAGCTACTGGGAGCAGTGTATTTGTAGAGTAAATTCTAAGCCCCGGCAATAACCTGGTGGCAACAAAAAAAAATACTTATTTCCATAGGGTAGGGGATGTATAACTGCTCTAATTGTCTACCTTCTTTTAGCCTTTGGCATTTTATGGGAAAGCAGCAAACCTCCTCCTACCTTCCCATGCCCAAGTCTAGGTAAAAAGTAGATATGAGTGGAGAATGAAGAGAGGGCCCCACCATTCTTGAGAGGCAGCGGACTAGCAGAGGATAGATCTCAGAGTCCAAATGCCTGAGTTCAAGTCATTAGTTAGGTATCATGGGGCATTAGGCAAGTCACTAAATGGAACCTGGTGATAATGATACCACCTGCCCTTTTGGGATCACACATGAGGCTTGACCAAGGCACTTCATGTAAAACATTCTATTAAGCACAAGCTGCTAAGTAGCAGTGAGCAAGTCTTGCAGAATTCTGGAAGCACCAGTGCTCTGCTGATGATTAAGATCATCCCATCACACAAGTCAGAGAAGAGCCACTCCATCAACCCAGCACTTGGGCCCATGTTTTCAACCTCCCACTGCCTGGCTCTAGAGATGGAGCTTCTTGCCTGTCAGCCCCTGCAGTGCCAGGCTCTCCCTTCAGTCAGCAAGTGTGGGCAGCTCCTTTAGCATCTGATTGCACTGGAGGGGCATTTGGTAATGCTGGGTGGGCCTTGAGCTTCTAGTCACCTGATCCAAAATGAAGGAAAGGAGTCAAGGCTCTGGGAGTCATGCTTTAGCAGCCCCAGGCTGAGTGTTCTGACACAGGTAACAAGCTGGCGTAGTGAGGGCCTTACAGTAGGTCTTCAGGCTATGCCGGAATCTATTGTTTATCTGGGGAAAGCTCTGCACGCCACACAGACTCTGCTCTTTGTCTGGATAATGCCATTTGCCTTGGTCATGTCAGATTAAAAGGGTGATTACAAGTCTGACAGGCTAGAGGTAGATCTTCCTGGATGGTATGGACCCAAGAGGTCTGAGATAACCAACTCTAATTCTTCAATTCATTGCATGCAAGAAAGTGGAGGTAGGGAGCTATGGCAAGTGAAGGTCAAGTTGTATGTACTTTCTTTTTCAAAAAAGTAATTATTTATTTACTGGATGGATACAGAGAGAAACCGAGATAGAAAGGGGAGATATGGAGAGAAGGAGAGAAACATCTGCATCACTGCTTCATCACTCATGAAGCTTTCCCCCACCCTCCACAGGTAGGGACCAGGGACTTGAACCCAGGTCCTTGTGCATGGTAACTCATGTACTCAAGCCAGGTGAGCCACCAACCAGCCCTGTGTTTTACTTAAAGTGAAGCTGTGAAATATCAACATGGTCTACCAGGCAAGTGCAATGGGCCACATTCCTCCCTTCCCCTTTCACCAATATACAGGAAGACCTGAAATCGTCCTTGGCCTCTCTTATAGCTCTCACTCTACATTGAACAGTGAGCCCTAAGCCAGGGAGGTGGCTTGGTAGCAGGAAGCATGCCTTACATGATTAAGGTCCCATTTGTGACCCCCAGAACCATATAAGAACAAGAAAGACAAAAAGTAGATACCTCATTAGAAATGGCAGAGTAACACTCTGGTCTCAATCTCTCTCTAGCACACAGTCTCTCTTGTTACGGGGAAGGGGATGCTCAATAAATATTCAGCAACTTTCCCCTTTTCCTCGGAGATGAAGCCATTATGAGAAAAGTTCTAAGCCCATCTTCTAATGATGGGGTGGGAACCAGTGTGTTTGATGAGAGACAGGGCAGGTGCAGACACTTAGCTACAAGCTGAGCCAGTGTCTCCATGGATCAGACATATGCAAGAAAACAAACAGAAAACTCCCTCAAATATACAGATGTCTCCAACTACCCACATGTGGGGGTGGCATGTAGATTGAGTTGCTCTGTCTCCTTAGAAGTAAAAGAATTGTCAGAGACTCTTCTGAGTGCTAAGTTTTCAACCCTCCTAAGACAGTTTTTTTTTTTTCCTGCCAAGTCACTTGGCTTTGAAGAGTGGCCATTGTCTCTAAGGGGAGGATGGGAATGAGTCTAATGAGTCTCCCAGACTTCCAGGTGAGGAAACACTCACAGACACCTCCAGAGCAGGAAGCTATGTACTAAGACAAAGGCGCTAGGCAAGTGCCATCCAGGAACCACATAGCACATCAAGGCTCGGCTGACCTCAGAGGTTTTGACCTGCGAGGAGTTAGCCAAATCTCTGTCCTTCTTGGTTTTATCCAACACCACTTGTTATGACTGCTTTCATGTCAAGACTCAGCGAAGAAGCCTGAAAATAATATGGGTCGTCAGGCTTCATAGTGTTCAGCAGTTTCCAATTTGCTCCTTTGCCATCAGCTGCCTCCCATTCACAGGGAGCTGATTAGATTCTCATGTGCTCATCACATTTGTGTTACATCATGTCAAATTACATTTTAGGACACTGCTCGAGAATGGGTTTGACGGGGGATATTAATTTGTGTTCTTAGGAGCAATAAGTCTTTTTCTTTTCTTTCTTTCTTCCTTCCCCACCCCACCTCTGATCAGGCACCTGCTACCAATTTGACTAGTATGTAACTAGAATTCGCAGAACTTGCTGGTTGTTTCTGTGAGAGCCTGTCCAGTTGTGTCATGGAGGTGTGTGTACCCTGCAGATGGCAAGCTGATTAGGCAAGTGATGATCACCATGAGGCATGTGAGGTGGTGCCTCGGTACCTTCAGGGAGATAGTGGCGTAGCCTTGAGGATAACAAAGGGGAGTCCAGACCCTCTTGGAAGCTACCTTGCAGAAGTGTTGGTCACCTTCTCTGTTTTCCCTCATGTTGTTGCTCTTGGATGGAGTTGTAGCCTCTGCTTACCTCTGAATCCATTTCCATTGCCACTGGAGCAGGCGGGCGAAGGGGAGCCTTGGGGCCTGATGACAGGGGCAAAGGCACTCTTCTGTTTGACAGCAGGAAAAACCGAAGAGGAAAATGGGAGAATGGAGGACGTGCTGGAAGATCCAACAGTGGGGCTTGAAGACATGACTGGAAAGCAAATGCACAATCCTCTTAGAAAGGGTCACAAAGTAGGAGTTAAGTTCTTTCTTCAGTACATGCATTCTGTACACATTTATTGAGAAAGATATTAATGTGTTCCAGGCATTGCTCCAGATTCCAGCGATTAAAAAAAATGGCCCTGTTCTGTCCAGTGGGGAGGAATAGACAAATAATATCATTGGTAGGGTCAGAAGAATCCTATGGGAGAAACAGACATAGTGCAGAGCATGGGATGAGGAGACTGTTCTTCTGCCTGGGAGAGTCAGGGAGGCCTCTATTAGCAGGAGGTAGTATTTGGCAAATCTTAATTGAGGAGTATAAATTTGGCAAGGGATAACCAAAACCAGTGGTTGAAAACTCATCAAGCCTACTCATGAATGCAAATTTCTCTTTCACCCAGAGAAAACAACAAGAAGAAATCCTGTCTGGAAGCCATGTGCTTCCTTGGTAGCTCTTGGGGTTACAGAAGATTGATCTATGGTATTAACATCTTCTCAGAGAGTGCCATCTCTATGGGCCACTTCCTCATTAACTGTAAAAGTTTATTAACATTTAGGAGATTATCTTCCTATCCCTATCCCTTCAGAGCTCCTGGGAAATAAAACTGCAAGTCAGCCTCCTCAGACATAATGTGTAGAGAAAATACCCCAATAACAACAATATTAACATTAAAATGACTAAAGAAAGCTAAAAGGAGAGTGTTGCAATTTCCGAGAAAAATAAAGACCCCTTACACAACAAAGTGCCCCACCTTTCAATGTCAAATACACCACCAAGTTACATCACACAAGGAGATAATTTCATTTTCTGTTTTCGACTTGCTCAAGAAAAGGGTAGAGTTCACATTAGGAAAATTATTAGATACAGCATTTTCTAATGTAAGGTCAAATTTGGGGAACTTCCGAAGCTGACTCCTAAACAAAGTTAGACTAGAGAGATCGCTTAAAGTACTAGAGCAGAGTATTTACATGCCTGAGGCCTACAGGTATCTCAGATTCATTCCCCAGTACCATGAAAACCAGTGCTGAGTGGTCATCTGGTCTCCCTCTTATAAAATAAATCAATTTTTAAAGAATTGCTGCATCTTTATGGCAAGGCCCATAAAAATGAAAGAATGCTAAACTTGCCTCAGATCTTCAATGATCCAACTAGCCCATGAAGAAAATTTCGAAAGAGAGGAGTGTGACTTATGTTTCAAAGGTTATGTACAAGGTGAATTGAAGGTCAAATGCTCTGATGTCCTTTATAAGATTCCATTGTCATTTCTCCCCATCCCTAAAAATATGCCTTAGCCTATGTTCACACATATATAATGGAACCATACAGAAGGCCTCAAATTATGATGTCTCTTACAGGTAATCCACAAGGTAAAAGCTTCCAAAAATGCTTTCTCTGAAAACTGCATATTCTTTGGTAGTCTTGATTTAAAGAGCTAAGCACACACACAGAAAGCATCTGAATATATCTGTCTTTCTTGAAGAAATATGAAGGAAAAGAAAGAACAGGAAAGGCAGATAAAGGTCTGAAACAATCTCATTTACCATTTGAAGATACAGACAAAGAAGAAACTTGATTGCTTCGCTACAAGGTAGTATACACTGGAAGTGGATCATATTCCTTGGTTTTAGCATTAATAGTCTGAGATGGCTAGAGGGCAGGATCTCTCCCATTTCTTTAAGGCATAGTATTAGAGACCAAAGGAAAGATGAGATTCCATGAGTTTGATTCTGACCACAGTCCAGCCTCTGTTATAAAGCATGATCTGTACAGGCACCAAAATGGCAACGTTGGTTTCTGTGTCTACAAAGATGACTGTCCCTTCAATCACCATGACAGGAGAAGATCTGATTATATCAATTACACACACACACACACACACACACACACACACACACACACACACTTCCATTTACATCCAGTATATGACTTTTCATAACTACTTCTTTCCTAATAACAGATGCCAATTTAAAGTGGGCTTGTTAGCTCAAAGGTGGTTAATTTCATTGTCAACTCAGCTTTTATTAAACAACCTAAAAAAAGTGGTGTGTAGTTAAACAAGCTCAGATCTATATAACATTCCTACTCCTTTTTAATTTTCTAAACTATCAAATCACATCTAAATTGTTTTAAAATTTAATGCATTAAAGTTAAAATCCTAAAAGGAATCTAATATAAGGTGGCACACTCAATTTCTATGTTTACCCACCTAAAATGACAGCAATATTGAATCAGAGAATTGTAAAATTTTTGTAAGTTTAAGATTTTGAATGGAAGTACTTAAAGTTATTTAAATTTACAAAAAAAGCTACAGGGAGAAGTAGACAAATTTTTGGAGCAAAGCAGGATTTAGAAACAGACCTGATTATATATGGTAATTAATACTTAATAAAAGTGACATTTTAAATTAGTGAGTAAATAGGTAGAAAGGGACAAAACACCATTTGGAGACTAGATTTAAAGTACATACTCAAGTTAGACACCAGAGTAAATCTAAGGGGATTAAATACTTATTTGTGGGGCCAGGTGGTGAAGTACCTGGTTGAGCACACATGTTAGAATTTGCAAGGACCCAGGTTCAAGCCCCTGGGCCCCACCTGCAGGGGGAAAACTTTGCAAGTGGTAGCAGTGCTGCAGGTGTCTCTCTGTCTCTCTCCACTCTATCACTCCCTTCCCTCTCAATTTCTGACTGTCTCTATCTAATAAATAAAGATAATAAATTTTTTAAAATAATTACTTGTTAAAAAATGAGCTTTTAAAAACGCTGATAGAGTAATTAGTAAAATTATATAATTTATGTAATCCCATCAACTGTAAAACCTAAAAAAGATAGGTCACAAAGTACAGGCCTTCTATAACACACACACACACACACACACACAAGACACACACACATACACACACAGCAGATGACAAATTAGGAAAAATATTCACAATAATATTTAGGTCTTTTCATAATCTTAGTAACATGATTTCATAAGTTGATTAGAAGAAGAAAACCATCCCAACAAAAAGATGAATAAAAATATATGAAAAGCAGGGTGGGGGAGACAGCATAATGGTTATGCAAACAGATTCTCATGCCTGAGGCTCCTAAGTCCCAGGTTCAACCCCCGCACCACCATAAGGCAGAGCTGAGCAGTACTCTGGTGTTTCTCTGTGTCTCTCTCACTCTGCATCTCTCTCAAAAATAAAAAAAATAATAAAAAATAAAATAAAAATATTTTTAAAAACTACCATCAAGAAAACAACAAGGGCAACAAAAGGGAAAATAAATAAATATTAAAAATTAAAAAAAAATATATATATGAAAAGCAAAGTCATAAAAGAAATGAAAATAACCGAAAGACCTTTGTAGACCTACAAATGTTCAAACTCATTAGTAATAAAATGCAAATTAAAACAGCAATGAGATGTTATTTTCCACTTACCAAACTGATAAAGAATAAGAAAAAAATTAGAGCAAAAAACAAATACTCTTCCTGTTCTAAGGGGAGTATTAACCTCTGGGGGGGGGAACTCTGCAATACATACTGAAGTATCTTAAAATGTGCATACCCTTCAACCTGGTAATTTAATTGCTAGGAATTAATCCCAAAGAAATAATCTGAATGCATTAAAATTTTTAAGAGTATTTTTATTCATGAAAAACTGAGAAATAACTTAAATAACCAGCAACAGTATCAACTATATTAATTCCTTACAGTGGAACAGTAGCAAACATTAAAACTAATGCTAAAGAAGGATATTTAATGGCATAGGAAGATATACTTCTTCAGATGAAGAAAGTAGATTATATGGTAATACACACACACACACACACACACACACACATATAACTTTTTGTTCTTTTAATACCAGAACACTACTCATTTCTGGCTTGTGGTGGTGTAGGGGATTGAATTTGGGATTTCGGAGCCTTAGGGATGAGAGTCTTTTTTGCTCTTATGCTATCTCCTCCACCTATATATCACATTTTTAAATATATATTTTTAAAACACACAAAGCTAAACTCTAGAGGGATATGATATTCACCGTCATTCAATAATGTTGTCTCGAACTGATGGAATTATGGATATTTTTTTGTTTAAAACTATATCATTTTATTTATTTATTTATTTATTCATTTATTTATTTATTTATTGCCTCCAGGGTTATTTCTGGGGCTTAGTGCCTGCACAATGAATCCATTGCTCCTGGAGGCTACTTTTTTTTTTCCTTTTTGTTGCCCTTTTTTTATTTCGTTGTTGTGGTTATTATTATTGCTGTTATTGATGTCGTTGTTGTTGAACAGGACAGAGAGAAATTGAGAGAGGAGGGGAGACGGGGGAGAGAAAGATAGACACCTGCAGACCTGCTTCACCGCTTGTAAGGAGACCCCCTGCAGGTTGGAAGTCAAGGGCACGAACCGGGATCCTTGAGCTGGTCCCTGCGCTTTGTGCCATGTGCGCTTAACCCGCTGCCTGACTCCTGAATTATGAATATTCTTAACTTGACTCTTACTGTCTATATTTTCATTTTCTTCTGCAATGACTCCACATTATTTTTATGTAGAAGAAACCAAGGAAGTCTGTTGACATTTTTAAATGCAAATTTTCCATTTCTGTAATAAAAATACAGTTCTCAGAAACAGGCATTGCAACTTTTTGAGTGGTGTTTAGGTTCCTGTTTGCTTTAAGGCTTTACTACCTATAAACTAGGCAGTTACAAAAAAGGCAAAGAGACAAAGAACTTCTCATATTCCTAGGGAAAGCTTATTGATTGTAGTTGGCACTTCAAAGCAAACTCTGCTCTTGATGGCTGTTCTATGAAACTAAGTCTGCATCATTGGTGGATTTTAGGGACCTTCACCTCTTGTCTCTGACCTCGGCAATTCTGTCATTTCTCGTCTTTTTTTTACTGATCTTATAGCAGAATCCCATTAGTTAGTTGTGCATCAGAGCAGGCAGTGCAATGTTCAAAATCTATATTCTCATGGATGAAGGGCTATACTTTAAAAGTTAACAAAAAAGGGGGCCGGATCATGGCGTACCTGGTTGAGCAAACAAGTCACAATGAGCAAGGACCAGGATTAGAGCCCCTAGTCCCCACCTGCAGGGGGAAAGCTTTGCGAGTGGTGAAACAATATTGAAGATGTTGCTCTGCATCTCTCCCTCTATGTCACCCCATTCAATTTCTGGCTGTGTCTATCCAATAAGTAAAGATAAAAAGAGAAAGGAAGAAAGAGAGAAAAAGAAAGAAAGAAATCATAAAAAGTTAACAAAAACTTTAAAAACAGCAGGACATTTTTAGCTTCCTTTTCTTTCTTTCTTTTTTTTGTTTAGGCATGCTTTACAATTTGTCTATAATGAGACTGTTAACACTGCCATTGCACATTCATGTTCTTTTCAGAAGAAAAAGACAATAAAAATATATAAACATATGAGGGCATTTTTTTTCTGTGTGATGAGAGTATGCTTTGCTTTTTAAATGTTTTTCAAAACTTCTAGCTTTTTCATAATAATCATTTAGTATTCTACAATAGAAAAGTATCATGAGTGTTAGGTTTGAAAATATAAAGCTATTGAGGCCCAGGGCTTCGTCTAAGACTGTATAAATGAAGTAGGGATCCCTGAGGATAGGTTGGATTCCTGCCTGTGTGGATTCTGTTCCAAACTTTGGATCTGTGTGGTGGCTCTTCCGCTATGCAAGAATGGTCCCATGGGTGTTGCAGGCTTGTTGGGTAGACCATCTTTGGGGACACCATTTTAGGAAAGTTAATCACATGTACTCCCATCTGAGAATTTCTCTGGACATCTCTGTCTCTGTCTCTCTCTCTCTCTCTCTCTCTCTCTCTCTCTGTGGATGGAGGCCAAAGTACAGGCAGGCACGTCTGGCCCAGAAAGCGCTGTGAACATAGGGATTTAAGGAAAAACCACTTTACTTCTTATAAGGATTGATTGGCTTGCACAGTCCCAGCTGGAACTCACTGGGCACATATCCTTCTTTGCATCAAGCCATTGCATTAGTTGGCGCTAAGGGGTCTGTCAGCATTTCATTATAACCCCCTATTGTCAGTGGTTTAGAATTCAACCATAAAAACTTGCACTGAGCTGGAACTTGGCACACATTGCTACCGCCAGGAAGTGAAGTTTGTATGTGAAACTGAGAAAAACATCTGTTTGGCCATTTTTTGAAGTGGTGTGAGAGCAAAAGCGGTAAAGATTATATCGGCTGTAATGCAAGCTCACTTGACCAAGAGACTTGACTTTCTTTCTTTTTAACATTTCTGGAAAGTGACTGCTCCATGGCATGGCATTATCATGCCAGATTAGCCTTAAGAATAAAATGAAAAATTGTAGAATGGTGTTTTCAGACATAAGTAACTCAACTGATGAAATGGTTTCACTAGTTTTTTTGTTTATTTTATTTTTTTCTCAGAGAAGTCATAGCAGCTTAGAAAAACAATTTGGATACAATAGTAATAAACCCCATGGGAGTATTCAGTATTTTTTTTGTGTATGTGTATGTGTGTGGGGGGGTGGTTAATGGATTAAATATACTGCTTGGAATCTCATTCAGTCTTCAACTCTTTGGGACTCTTCTTCAAAATGAAGGTACCAAGGGTCACACTGAGCCAGCACAATCAACTATGAGGCCCTCTACTCTGTTTCCACTCTCCTTGGGCAGGACACCTTCCTCTTTCTCTATTCTGTGTGTACTGCTTTGTTTTAATGGATGGTGTGAGAATTTAGGTCATTAACATCTTCCTTGTGGCAGTGGGATTGAATGACCAAGAAAGACAATGGAAGGAGTCTGTAGAAAGCACCTCCCCCAAAGGAATCATCAAGCAAGAAACATCAAGTAATTAATACCCATTTGTATTCATCTCTCCCTCTTGTCTAACACATCTTCTATCACCACCTTACACACTGTATTAGTATATTGGTCATTTTTATCTACAAATGACAATCACATCCAAAAATAATAATAATAATTTTATATGGTTAGATCTAACACAGACAATTTCATTCACATGAAATTGCCAGTTTTGAGAAAGTAAAAAAATCAGGACATATCTTTTAGCCTAATATTGGATTGTAGGCATATTAAATACTCCTTATATTATTAATAAATATGGCATTTTCAGCCTGATGACATATGTTCTAGTCCTAGATTTGTTATGTATTGGCTATAAATCCTTGTATTAATCATTTTGTAGTTCCTCCTAACTTAAAAGGGAAAGTAATCATTATTATATCCATGTTGTAAGTCTCTGAATAGACTCAAGGAAACCTGTTTTGTAAGCTGTTGAGTGTACAGCTGTGAATTACTCTTACTCCTGTCACCATTACTATATGACACTTATTTACAAAATGGCTGCCTTGTCCTTGTATCACATGCAAGGACTATTGAAGATGCAGTGCCTTCTATATTCAGGGTAACCTCTCCATGAGGATAAATGGATAAAACATCTCCAAGATCTCATAGAGAAAATGGGGTCCCCGATTCCACTGGGACATGGAACATTTGTCACCAAGTACCTTTGTTTCTATACCATCACTGAAAGGGAAGAGAATCTAGAAGAAATCAGGTATTGTTTCTTTTATCTGAGAAAGAAGAGAAAAAAGGAAGGAGACTCAGAAGTAGTAATAGGTGTTTCAGTGACTTAGAAAGGAAGTGAAGGCAGGGCTGTAGAAGTGAATATAAATGGGAGATACATATATATATATATAATATATCTCAGTCAACACTTATATATATAATCTTGGGAGAACTATAGCAGTTTCCACTGGAGGGGAATGGGGGCACAGAACTCTGGTGGTTGAAATGGCGTGGAAATATAACCCTATTATCTTATAATTTTGTGAAACATTGTTAACTCACTAAAAAGAAAGAAGGAAGGAAAGGAAAAAGAAAGAAAGATAGAGGGGAAGGAAGGAAGACACAGAGATAAATAACAGCAACCTCAGAATATTCTTATGAAGTTGAAATAAAACATCACATCTGAAAATCCCTAATGGGGGGGGCACAATGTTAATATAATCTTATGTTCTTGTTTCTGTCTATACAATCTACATGCTATTCTTTCTCTGTAAAATGGGAATAGTTCCACTTTTTTATTTCTCCCAGGAGACCTTGAGTAACTCAAAGAACCTACATCCAGCTAAGGGAGAATGAAAGCCAGGAAAGATAATTCATCAGGACACTGGATGGCTCCATTATGAGTTATAGGATTAGTACTCTCACTCTAGGGCTGAGGGCACACACACACTCAAAGAGGGGGGGAGAGAGAGAAGAGAAGAAAAGAGAGGAGAGGAGAGGAGAGGAGAGGAGAAGAGAGGAGAGGGAGGGAGGGAAAGGGAGGGAGAGGGAGGGAGAGGGAGGGAGGGAGAGAGAGGAGAGGAGAGGAGAGCAGAGGGAGGGAGAGGGAGGGAGAGAGAGAGAGAAGAGAGGAGAGGAGAGGGAGGGAAAGGGAGGGAGGGAGGGAGAGAGAGAGAGAGAAGGTAGTTGGGCAGTAGCACAGTGGGTTAAGCACACATGGCACAAAGCACAAGGTTATCTACCTGCAGGGGGGGTTGCTTCACAAGTGGTGAAGCAGGTCTGCCAGTGTCTATCTTTCTCTCCCCCTCTCTGTCTCCCTCCTTTCTCAATTTCTCTCTGTCATATCCAACAACAACATCAGTGGCAACAATAATGACAACAACAAGGGCAACAAAAATAGGGGGAAATGGCCTCCAGGAGCAGTGGATTCTTAGTGCAGGCACCAGGTCCCAGCTATAACCTTGGAGGGAGGGAGAGAGGGAGGGGGAGAGAGAGAGAGAGAGGAAGAGAGAGGGGGAGAGGGAGAGGAAGAGGGAGAGGGAGAGGGAGAGGGAGAGGGAGAGGGAGAGGGAGAGAGAGAGGATATCTACAGATAGAGAAAGCACTTACTTCCATAGGGGGAGCCAGTAGGGGAGCCATTTAGAAATCCTGGTGACCCAGGCACACCCAAGTTGGCCATGGGGACATTGCTGTAGCCATTCATACTGTTACTAGAGGTGCTGTAGTTAGACTGCTGAGGGGTAGAGCTGGAAGAGTAGCCTCGCGGTGAGATGCTGCTGGTGTTGCGGATGTATCCTGGACAGTAAAGGAAAATTCCAGGTAAATTGAAACAGTACTCACATGCACAGTGCACCACTAGGAAGGCTCCAAAAGTCCACATAGTCCTAAGACTACAGACTGCCAATCAGCCAAGGCAGGGCAGTGGTAAAAGGTGGCCAGTTCATGGTCAGCCTTTTATACCTTCCTCCCCTTTTCCCTTCCTTTCCTACACAAGCCCCCATCTCAGGTAAGCCTTTCTTCTACCAATTTTGCAGTCCACACATCATAATAAGGAGTGGAAGACTAATGATAGGAGCTACAACAACTCTCAAATGCTACAGGCCCTGTGAGAGATTAATGTGTATCACTGAGAAAATTATTCGGTGGTCAATTAAAGCTTAGCAGATGTTGCTTATTATCGCCATTATGAAAGATCTGCAGATGAAAGGTCTAGAGAATAAATCAGCCTATTTAACTTTGCTAACCTAGTGTTTACCAAATTTAACCCTCTATAATATCTTTTCTGAGGGCTTTGGAAGAAAAGACATCCTTGTGACATTAACAACTTGGAACTAACAGTTCCAAAGCTGTGATCAGAAGAGATGTTAACATTTCCTGAAGATGGGTGGGGAAAATTTCACACAAAAAGTTTTGGTGAGTTTATTTAAATGAATTCTTTAATGAAGACCTAGAAATATCAGCAACTGAGTGCAGGGAGGTTCAGCCTGTGAGCAGAATAGAGAAAGGGATAATGAGCCCTTCCCATACTTCTGAAACCCCAGCACAGGGACATCACACAATCTACTGTGAAATAACCCACTTTGGATAACTGTCTCTAAAGCTATTTAGGAAATGACCCAAATTTAAAGGGGAAAAAAAAAAGGTAATATTATGTCCTACCTACCCTTCTGTAAGAAATCACTCTGGGCATGTCAATAAGGGATTCCCTTTAGTTGGATGAATGAAATTAGAAGTGAAGCAATTCCAAATTTGGGGACAGTGTTAGGAACATTTACTCCTTTAAAATTGATTTATGATCTATTGGACACTTAAAAAAAATCATTGACAGGGCTGGAGAAACAGCACAGAGATTATCAAAAAAGATGTCCATGCCTGAGACTCCGAGGTCCCAATTTCAATCTCCAGCACCACGGTAAAGCTGAGCTGAGAAGTGCCCTGGCCTTTCTGTGTCTTTCTCTTAGTATCTCTCTCTCGCTGCTTAAAATAAAAAGAAACAAAAATTTGAAAAAAAATTGACAAAAACCAGTCTTCATACATACAAGTACAGTGATCTGTGCATGTCACTATATAGTTATACTCGAGATAATACATATAAAGGAGTTTTCAAAAAAGAACAAATAATTCCCCCATAGTTGCTAGAAAGAGTGAAATGGGCATAATAAATGGTAATAGTTGGCGTACTGCACCAAAGTAAAAGACTCTGGGGTGGGTGGGTGGGGAGAATACAGGTCCAAGAAGGATGACAGAGGACCTAGTGGGGGTTGTATTGTTATATGGAAAACTGGGAAATGTTATGCATGTACAGACTATTGTATTTATTGTTGAATGTAAAACATTAATTCCCCAATAAAGAAGTTTAAAAATGGTAAAAGTAAAAATTCAGCTTCTCTCTATTAATCAATATGACTACTACAAAGTATAAGGATAAATGTTACTCAAACGATGCCTACAAGTTTAGTTTCAGAAAGCCTAAACACATTTAAGTTCCTAATAGTCAAGCTCATCCTTAAAAATTTCAAGTTATGTATCTATAAATTAGGGCAAAATATATACCTGAAATCAAAAATACACAATAGTCTGTAGTGAGTCAGTTTCAAGTTCATAATGAAATAGCGTCCACTTAGACTTAGATACCCTCCTCACCTACTTCCTATTACAGTTCCCTCACTCACTCCAAAGCTAACCTTATCAAAGCAAGGACTGAAAAAGCTGAATAAGGGCAAGAGACTGGCATACTTTAATGATGACTCTTTAGTCACTATCAGGCCATTCCACCAGCTGGGGTCCTAATCAGGGAGTCCTGGGTCTCCCAAACAGACTTGATGGACCTAGACCTCAAATAAATCCCTCTCTCCTTTGTTTCTGGTCATCTTTCTCAGGAACAACAAAATAGACCCCTTTGTGGGCCCCCATAGGACCTTGCCCTCAACCTGGATCAACAATGGTAGAGAATGTTCCATCCTCCAAAGGGAGGATGGACAACATACTCTATTATACACCTGAGGAAGATGGGTCAATACTGGGGCAGCATGGAATGTTCCTACTCATGACCACAGAATGTGAGCTCAGATCTAGAGAGATGCAGAGGTCACATAGGCTCCTAAGTTAATTATGGGCCCCAGATCACATCAAATTGATGGGGTTTACAGTAATATTTATACCCCTTTCCCATATTAGGGAGCTACTCTCTTTCCTGATGCAGCTTTCTGGTCCTTTTCCCAGCCATGACATCATCTCCCCAGACAATAATTAGGATTCAACTGCATATCAGATTTCAGGCTCAGGCAAAAAAACAAACAAAAACAAAACACTGGTATAGCTACAGGCCCTTTGAAATGTAACTAAAATATGCCTACTAGCTATATACAAAATGGAGGACCCCCCAACACTTCACCTGCACTATTCCAGCCTTTAGGTCCATAATTGTCCAACAGTTTGTTTGGCTTTGTATATTAACTCTCTTTTCAGCCACCAGGTTCCAGATGCTAACAGGATGCAACCAGACTTCCCTGGACAGAAAACCCTACCAATGTGCCTTGGAGCTCTGCTTCCCCAGAGCCCTTCCCCACTAGGGAAAGAGAGAGAGACAGGCTGAGAGTATGGATCGACCTGTCAACACCCATGTTCAGTGGGGAAGCAATTTCAGAAGCCAGACCTTCAATCTTCTGCATCCCACAATGATCTGGGGTCCATACTCCCAGAGAGTTAAAGAGTAGGAAAGCTATCAGGGGAGGGATTGGTATACGGAGGCCTGGTTGTGGGAACTGTGCAAAGCTGTACCCCTCTTATCCTATGGTTTTGTCAATGTTTCCTTTTTATAAATAAAAAATTTAAAAAATTCAAGTTAAAAAGATTTTATCTGGTACATTAACTACTGTCTACAATGCGTAACGATGTATTACCCATAGCAGTACATCACCTCCTATACAGAGATAACTCAGTAATTTATTATATTGTTTATCAGGGGACAACTTTTTAGATGGTATAGGAGAAAAAGCATTAAAAGAATCAACATTTTAAACAGAATAGGCTTTTAAAATTTTGACTTTAAGAAAAGAAGTACCTTGATTATTTCCCTGTGTTGACTCCGAGATGCTGACTCCAAGCTGGCTGCCATAAGAATTGATACCCATCATGCCACTATGTGCTGGGGAGCTGGAGAGAGCTGGAATCTGGCTGGGGTTGCGGGGGACACTATAGAGGGCTTCAGCAATGTCTGCAGCTCGCTTTAAAATGATGTCCTGTGGAATGTGAGGTTGCAGTGAGCATCTTACTTAACATGAAGAGTCAAATTCAATCGGGTAGGACTAGCTCACCTGGTTATTGTGTGGTGTGCCATAGAGGGCTTCCACCAGATCTGCAGCTCTCTTCAACAGCATCTCCTAGGAAAAGAAAAGGCAGGGATGTAAGCAACAGTAAAACCCAAATGGCAAAGTAAAAGAAAATCTCTGTCCAAAGCTCAAAAGTCCAGATAACCTCCTAAAATATAACATGTGAAACTAGCCAAAGATTCTATAATTGACTTGATAAGTAAAACATAATCACTCATAGAAATTTTTTTAAATGTCTTCAGTTTATTTATTTATTTAGATAGACATGACAGAGAGAAATTGAGAAGGAAAGGGGAGCTAAAGAGGAGGGAGGGAGAGAGAGACCTGCAACTCTGCTTCACTGCTGGTGAAGCTTCCTCTCTACAGGCGGGGACCGAGGACTTGAACCCGGATTGCTATGCATAGTGACATGTGTGCTCAACCTGGTGTGCTTCCACCTAGTCTCAAGATTTTTTTTTTAAATATGCATCTATCAAATCTCATCTGCTATACTTTCATCTTTAGGTTCCTGATTATTTGACCATTTGTTCTGCTTTTTATCTTAATGCTTTTCAGCCACCAAGTTACAGAATATTCCATGACAACAACCTGACTTCCCTGGGCAGATGACCTCTCCAATATGTCCTGGAGCCCCACCTCCCCAGAGCCCTACCCCACTAGGGGAAAAGAGAGAAACGCTGGGGGTGTGGATCGACCTGTCAATGCCCATGTCCAACAGAGAAGCAATTAGAGAAGTCAGGCCCTCCCTTCTTCTGCACTCCATAAAGATCTTTGGTCCATACTGCTAGAGGGATAAAGAATAGGGAAATTTCTAATGGAGGGGAAGGGATATAGAACTCTGGTGATGGGAACTGTATGGAATTGTACCCTTCTTATGCCACAATCTTGTCAGTCATTATTAAATCACTAATTAAAATATTTTTAAAAATATGTATCTACATGAAATTCGTCTTTGTGAAATGGTTTCATGGTTTCCTAGCCAAACAAACAAACAAACAAATAAAAAGTAACCAAAGTGGGGGTTGAGTTGGCTAAAATAATATTGTTGAAAATCTATTAAAAACTACTTTCAAACCATTCCATTAAAAAAAAATATGGTACTCTAATTAAGCAAATATTCTGAAAATGATTAATTGATCTGAATTTAGCTGTTTGCCAAGGAGTTGTCCAGAGTACTGAAATTATCTTGGCAATGCCATCTGCAAAATTTTATTCTGAGAAAGATGAATTCTTTCAATAATATTTCCCCCCATCCACTTTAACCAGAGAGAATTAGTAATGAGTAATCCCTTTTCTCTCATTTTGTCTTTTCCACTTCGTGTTTCTTACAGCCTTTTAAATTGCTATTAACCTACTTTCCAGATATCATCTAATTTAATGGTGGATCTGGGGACAGTTCCAGAGGAAACTAAAGGTGTGGTGTAGACTCAACTGTGGTATTTGAATTTTACTCACAGTATAGGAAAGTGGACATGACATTCTATAATTATTATTTTTAAAATGCGACTGTGACATTTTTATAAATTATCCTTAATGTAATATCTACTAAGTTGGCACATTTTTAATAAAGCAAGCTAAAATGGTGGTTCAAATTTATGATAGAATTATCATAATCACAAGTGATGCATTTCATAGACATTTTATATAGAGATATTTTTCACTTCATTAAATCTCTGTGTTCATAATAGATTTACATTACATATTTGATTATAGATTAATGTATCCTGACAATTAAAAATAAATTAAAATGTATTTAAATTTATAGGAATGGGAAATTAGACTATTATTTATATTCATAAACTTGGCAGTGTTTTAGAAGAATATTTTGTAGGCTTGAATTTTCAGATTTTATATTTCTTAAGATACTAATTATAACATGTTACATAGTAGATATTTTGTGTCTGTCTTATGCTTAAAGCTTAATCAAGTTTCAAGACTTAATTTAATTTTTTTCAAGAATGCTTATTTACATTATCACAAGTTCTTTTGCCATAATCATTTGCCAGGATTTTTATTAGGGTAGATAAGAAATATGCATTTTGTTAAATATATATTGTGCTATTTTTTGTCAAGAAACAGCCAATATTGATCAGTAAAACATCATTTCTATAATAAGATGATTAATTAATTTAATTGTAAATGGACTTCAGTTACTGACTTTACAATTACTAAAATTGCTGAAATTCGATAAGAGTTTTATATGCTCAATTTTAAAGTCTTCTTACCTTAGCTAATCTTTCAGGATCTCCAGGGTGCCTTGGGATGACTTTCTGCAGTCTCTGGAACCCATAGTCTATAGTGGGTTCATTTAGTGCTGAAAAAGAAAAATTTTTCTCTTTTAGTATGCATTCTGGTCAATAAAACGAAAATGCAAATCAAATATACCAAAGACAACAGAAAGGTTGTAATATTATCCATCTATAAATTAATAATTAATATGTAACCAGGTAATTTTTTTGCAGCTGATACTGGCTAATTCATATGTAGACCTTTGGAGTTTATAATAAAGATTTTTCCATTATGTCTATAGAAACAGAAATATACTTTACTTAACTTATACGTTTTTTAAAAGATTTTTAAACATTTATTTATTCCTTTTTTGTTGCCCTTGTTTATTGTTGTAGTTATTGTTGTTATTAATGTTGTCGTTGTTGGATAGGACAGAGAGAAATGGAGAGAGATGGAGAAGACAGAGAGGGGGAGAGAAAGATAGATACCTGCAGACCTGCCTCACCACCTGTGAAGTGACCCCCCCTGCAGGTGGGGAGATGGGGGCTGGAACTGGGATCCTTAGGCCTCTCCTTGTACTTTGCGCCATGTGTACTTAACCTGCTGCACTACCGCCCAACTCCCAGGTTATTTTTTTAACTTACAGAACTTGTAAGGAAGTGAATTTTGTCAATCTTTCTTACCAAGATAAAAAATTGTTCTTTAAAAGGGTAGTTAATAATAAACAGTACCTATAGTTTATCAAATAATTGTATTCTCATACATTACCATGAAGATTCAAAACATATATATATATATATATATATATATATATATATACACGTAATGGAGGATCTGTGGCTTAGTCCTCTTGCATCTTTTTTTTTAAATATTTATTTATTTTCCCTTTTGTTGTCTTTGTTTTTAATTGTTGTTGTAGTTATTGATGTCGTTCTTAGGATGGAGAGAAATGGAGAGAGGAGGGGAAGACAGAGAGGACAAGAGAAAGATAGACACCTGCAGACCTGCTTCACTGACTGTGAAGTGACTCCCCTGCAGGTGGGGAGCCGGGGGCTCAAACCCGGATCTTTGAGCAGGTCCCTGCCCTTTGCACTACATGTGCTTAACCCGCTACCGCCTGACTCCCCAAAATTTTTATTTTTGTAAATAAAGTTTCTTAGGAAAAGGTCACATTTCAAAATTTCAGTACTATTAAAATTGTTTTATCATTTCTACCTTAAGTGTATACAAGATTAAAGTTCACAATATATCTGAAAGCAGAAGTACACTAGAGTTTGCAGTGAGTACCTCCCTAACACTTCCTCTCCACTATTCCAAGCTTTGGGTCCATGATTGCTCAACAATTTGTTTGGCTTCGTATGTTAACTCTCTTTTCAATCACCAGGTTCCAGATGCCATCAGGATGCTGGCCAGGCTTCCCTGGATTGAAGACCCCACCAATGTGTCCTGGAGCTCAGCTTCCCCAGAGACACACCCTACTAGGGAAAGAGAGAGGCAGACTGGGAGTATGGACCGACCAGTCAACGCCCATGTTCAGCGGGGAAGCAATTACAGAAGCCAGACCTTCTACCCTCTGCAACCTTCAATGACCCTGGGTCCATGCTCCCAGAGGGATAGAGAATGGGAAAGCTATCAGGGGAGGGGGTGGGATATGGAGATTGGGTGGTGGGAATTGTGTGGAGTTGTACTCCTCCTACCCAATGGTTTTGTTAATTAATCCTTTCTTAAATAAAAAAAAATTTTTTTAAAAAGTTCACATCCAAATAATCAGAAATATTACACAATCACCCATATCCCAGTTTCTTATAGTCAGAGAACTTCTTATATATATATTTCCCTTTTCTCTTTACCAAGTATACTTTTACGTAAGAATAGCTTTTTCTGAACGATTCTCAAATATTTATATCCCTATATCTACATGTGTATATATGTAACTTCTATGAGTTGATTTCAAAAACCCTGTCATTTACTTTCAGAATCTCCAGTTATATTTCATTACCATCTATTGAATTTCAGGCTCCCTTGCATGCTACAAATTCCATAGGAACAGAACTCATACTTTCTTTGTTTTGCCACTGAGTGTTCATTGTTGAAAACAGTGCGTACTAACACAGAGCAAGCAGGCAATGGACAGAGTGTGGAAGTGAATTAATAACATATTTCAACATTTCTACTAAGAGAAGAGTTTTCAGATTTGATTCCGTACATTTTTGCCTTTATTTATAAAATATATTAGTCCAATTTATGAGTCTACTGTATAAGCAAATTGAAGATAAAAGGCACAACGAATAAAATAATAAAATAATAAGCACAGTACAGCAAGAAACATAGGAGTGTGTGCTTTCTCTTTAATGTCCTTCTCGCAAATATATTTTAAGAATATCCTTTGCTAATAGTCTAATGTTGCTAATAGTCTGTATAAAGAAATCAGTATCTTAAAGATAGAAGAAAAACAAAATCAACCCTAATCTCAACATATTAGAGATGATCTGGTTTAACCTTTTTGTTTATAGTCTTACATATTTAAACATATACACACCCTTAATATTTTCATATTATTCAAACTGTTTCATAACCTACTTTTTAGCCATCTAACAATATATCAAACTTTTCCCTAGGTTATTAAATATTCTCTTATAACATTATTTAAAATTTTTGCATATTTTTCCATGACATGGTCTATAATTTATTTAAATGACTTCTTAATGTTGGGCATTTAATGTGATCCTAATTTCTCACTATTAGAAAAATCAGAACAATAATTATCCTTTGTGCACTACTTAAATTATTTCAATTGTAAAGGTCTAAGAATTAGAATTACTGGGGCAAAAATTATGATTTATATTAAATATCAAATCATTCTTCAGAAGACTGTATATATTTATACTCCCTTGGGCATTTTCACTTCATTTTAACTTGCATTTCTTTATTCATTTGGTGAGGCTTAAGAATTAATTTTTTTCTTCTTCTTGATCACTAAGCTTCTTCTTTAACAAACTATAAATACTTTCTTAACTTTTTCCTATTGGGACTCAGCCTTTTTCATTTCTTTAATTGTAAAACAATTTTTATATACCTAAGCTTTTTGACACTTTCATCATGTTATAATATCATATTTCAATTTGTCCTTGAGTGTTACATGTAGAAAGACCACCCTAACCCCAAGACTTGGTAAATTCAAGCTCTGACATCTGGTAAATTCATTTACATGCACATATGTGTATATTGGCCCATATGCATATATATATATATATATATATATATATGAATTCTTAAGGTTATTCAACTTACCTGGAATTTATTTTGTTGTATAACATTATATATATTTACACCAGTTTTAGTTCATAATTATTATTATTATTTTTTTTACCAGAGCACTGCTCAGCTCTGGCTTATGGTGCTGCTGGGGAATTGAACCTGTAACTTCAGAGCCTCAGGCATAATAGTCTGTTTGCATAACCATTATGCTATCAACCCCCCACACCCCAGTTTTATTTTATTTATTTATTTAATTTAAAAAAATTATCTTTATTTATTGGGTAGAAACAGCCAGAAATCAAGAGGGAAGGGGGTTATAGAAAAGGAGAGAGATAGAGAGACACCTGTAACATTGCTTCACCACTTGCAAAGCTTTCCCCCTGCAGGTGAGGACCAGGGGTTTGAAGGTAGGTCCTTGTACATTGTAATATGTGTGCTCAACCACATGCGCCACCACCTGGCCCCTGCCCCAGTTTCATAACACACTTTATTGTATGCATAGTATGGCATCCCAGCATTCTATTCTAGTCTGTTCCATTGATCTGTGTTTTTATTCTGTGGTGAATGATTTAAGCGCCTTATCCACAAATACAAAGCCTTTCAAAACTACATTTTCTCAAATTCCTATCCATTTTTTTCTAGATGAGCCTTAAGGAAATATGCTCAGTTACATTAAGCCTCTAAGGAGAATGTTAATTGATGGTTTTACAGTATCCACACCATGTCTTCTTTAAGTTCTCATAATAAAGAGTACTTTGATCATGATGTAGGTAATAAATTTTTTCTTTTCTTTTTCTGCTATGAATTTTGTCTTCTGTAATTTTATGTGACTATTAGTAACATTATTAGTTACTAATATTATAAGTTACTAATATTATTAGTTACTAATATTATAAGAATATTAGTAACATTTAGAGGCACTTAAATATTTTTTCAGAACTATTTATAAGATGGAGAGAGAGGAGGAGGAAGAGGAGGAGGAAAGAGAGAGAGAGAGATATCAGACTACCACTCTAGCATAGTCGATGCTGCACTCTACCCACTGAATCACCTACCTGGATACACTTATTTGTATTGGTGGGTTAATGGCCTACACATAACTTAAACATAAACACAACCTCCCAGCTCCCCTTGAGAGGTGTCCCAACCTAAGGACCTCCTCCCATCATATTCCCAGAACCTCAATGTCCCTTCTTCTCATCTCTTTCCCTCCTTCCCCAGAGCCCTTTGCTTTGGTGCAATATACCATACTCACTCCATTCAAGATCAATTTGAGACACTTGAGCAGTTTAAACACTTGCATGTCATTACCATCTAACCTAGAAAAATATGTGAGACCAGGTGTGTGTGTGTGTGTATATACTTGAAACTGTTCTGAAAACATTTTTCTCTACTTAGCATTATCATGCTGGCAAATTCTGATACCTTTTAAAACAGTATTTTAGGTGGTATAATATTCAACAATGGAAACTGTTATTACCATTGTAAGAATTTTTTAACAATTAATTTATATTTTAATATTTTATTTTAATGAGAGAGAGAGAGAAAGAGAGAGAGAAAGGTGGGAGGGGTCCAGAGCACTGCTTAGCTATGGTTTACAGTGGTGCTGGGGATTGAACCTGGGACCTTAAAGCCTCAGGCATGAAAGTCCTGCACAAAACCATTATGCTATCTCCCTAGCCCTACTGTAAGAATTTTCCAAAGGCTGACTATATTACAGGTAGTGTACTAAGCCTTCTATATATACTACTCATTTCAGTCTCAGCACAACTCCTTGATATAGGCTTGATCCCCATCATAAAAGCAGCTCAAGCAAGAATTGGTGGAATCTGTATTCTGGCTACACTATATAAATCTATATTTGTAATTTTTTTATGCTGTAGAACTAGAGGTTTTTTTTTAAAATATATTTATTTATTTATTCCTTTTTGTTGCCCTTATTGTTTTATTGTTGTAGTTACTGGTGTCGTCATTGTTGGATAGGACAGAGAGAAATGGAGAGAGGAGGGGAAGACAGATAGACATCTGCAGACCTGCTTCACCGCCTGTGAAGCAACTCCCCTGCAGGTGGGGAGCCAGGGCTCAAACCGGGATCCTTACGCCGGTCCTTGTGCTTTGCGCCAAGAATTAGAGGTTTTGTTCCATGCCCCAGCAAGGTGTTCCAGTAGTCCCAAGTTTCCAGCCCAGAGACTTGTACTGTGTACTCAGCTACTGGAGCTGCTGAATGAAACAGGAATTACTGGGAATGGTCATGTCAGTCCCTCACTTCTTCTCACCTCTTGCCTGCATCTAGTCCCACTCTGTCTGTCTGTCCTTCCTCTGTAGCTGCAAGCACAGGGCTGCAGACCTGGAGAGTGGAGCCTTGTCTAGGCTGCCTGAGTTCTCAGTCACTGTGTGGGGAAGAGGGCTCCATTTGGTATCAATCAGCAGACACAAACAGCTGCCTGGTGCTGCAGGGCAAACAGACGTGGTGACAAAATGCTCTAAATTAATCATAGCCTCATCTCCTCCCAAACATACATACACGATTTCATTGCCCAGGGTGCTGCTCTTCTTATACAAAGACAACAGAAATTACAGCCAGGGGTATGTCTACAAGGTGCTGATTGTAAAGGGACTCTCTCATAGGTAGGAAGCTCAGCCTCTTGCTGTCTCCATTACTGTCCTTGTGCCAGTACTTGCTTGGCTCCTCCCAGATGGATCACTAGCATACTAGTGGTCCACCCAAGTTGACTGTGAGACAGAGAGAGAACAAGAGAAGAAAAAGAGAGAGAGAGAGAGAGAAAGAGAGAGAGAGAGAGAGCACTGTTCTATTATAGTATAAAGTTGTACCTGGACTTGAACCTCTGGAATCTCAGGACTGCAAGTTGGTGCCCTAACAAGCTGAGTTATCTCCCCAGAAACACAACACCCCCAAGAATAATCCCTAGTCCGTTCTCCTGCCTGAAGAGGAATTGTCTAAACCCGAGTGTGTGTCTAATCAGAACACAGAGCTGAGAAGTGGGTGGTGGCTTTTCTTGAGAAGAATCACAGCATTCATGGTTCTCTATCAGATGGCAAACCACCAAAACACATGAGGAATGTCTGCTTTGTCTTTTCTTCTCTCCCCTCTTCAAGCTCTGCAACCCACCTCCCCCCACCCCCCTGGTCAAAAATAGCAGACAATTTTTTACCAGACTGGTAGTTAGCGATCTACATTTTATACTGAGTTACAAGATAAGGCATACTCATCTATTTCTTAAGTTGATTGTTTCTGGGCAAGCCTCTGCCCCCACCAGACATAGTTATGAACTATAGGTTGAGTTACCTATGGCTCCAGGATAGGAAAATTGTAGGGAAACATTATTATCTGTATGGACAGAGAATAAACACACAGAGAGAGAGAGAGAGAGAGAGAGAGAGAGAGAGAGACTCAATCAAATGCATTTTTGAAATAAAAATCATGATGTGGAAACTGCTTGGTAAATACCAACTATAAGAGGGAAAGTCAATGATCCCTTCAAGTGGTCAGTCTTCAAAATATTAGGGCTTAATTAGACAACTTTGAGTCTGGCTCCAAACTGACTAGTTGGTTTTGCAACCTATAGCTCAGCCTCATTTGGAATCCCAGCTGCCCGTCCTCACCTCCCTGAGTGTTCTCTGACTCTCCAGGTCTAGTTCAGGCCAAGAAAACCTCAATTAGCTAATGAGGGGGCCCATGACCAGCACCCAGACGTCCCCACAGGCCAGCCAGATCATAAACTGCCATCATCAATGAGAATTTACAACCTCTCCTACCACATGGAGAGTGGAGGTGCTATGAAGTTCTGCCAACCCTGGGCTGACAGGGACACGGAGAAATGCTGGCAAGGCGAAAAGAGAGTAAATTAAAAATACACTTCGATCTATAGGCTCTATTTATCTATGTCTTTCTTTAGTAACATAACATTAAGGCAAAAGGTCACCTCCCCACTGAAATATAATTTATATTTACCTTTTATTAAATAATTATGGCATGGCATAAAGTTAAATATTACAGAAGCTAATCAACAGGGAATTCAATCGAGAAAACTCAGACATGAGAATTTCGTCTTTGCTATACATAGAATGTCTTAATCCTCCACAGGGAGTCATTCGGGTTTGCTTAAGGAGTTTAATAATACACATTTCAACTGCCATAGAATCTAAATCCCATTTGGATCAGTCCTGGAAAAACTTTCATCAATACCTTGAAATTTCATAATATTTCTCCTGGGAGCCTGGATCTTTTGTGTCGTTTCTCATTTTGATTGTGATTGCACTATGTGAGGTTACTTACACATCTTGGACCCAACAAATAGATATAAGCTGTAAGTAATGTGTGAAGGGTTTCTATTGTAAGTAAATAAAATTTAACTAAAAATATCTACTGGGAACCCTCATTTTTTAAAAAGTTGGCTGGTTCTCAGTATTTTCCCAAAGAGTTTAAGATACATGAATTCCATGATTTTTTTTCTTTCCTTAGAGGAGGCACAGAGACCAAATAATATTTACCCCTGCATTGCCTCTGTTTCTGTTTCCTAAAAAGATAAGTACAAACGTGGAAAGAGGACTGTTTGTTAGTGTCCTAGTTAGACTTCAATAAAGACACCATTGACATTGTAGGCTGAAGGTCATTTTTGACCTAGACCAATAGGGGTACTATCAATGACTGCAAAAATGGTAACACCAAGGCCAATGTAGCCCCTCAGCAGAAACTTAAGAGGAACTAGGTAAGAGGATCTTGGGAAAGACAGTCTGAGTTCTTAGTTGAGCTATACAATAGGGTGTTGGGAAATCATACAACTGGCTTGGATTTCAGCTGTACTTGCTAGTTATGCCTTTGACTGGAGCTGAGTACCATCGCAGAGTCTATGACTCAAGAAGAGAGGAAAGTCTAGAATTTCTGAGTCTCACTGTGTGTTCACACATATATGCATTTATCTGCAGCAGAGGTACCTCATTTTTATCAGGCATGCACAGTTTGTTGTCCTTTCAAGGAGTCCAGCCCAAGAAGTAAAAGCATGCTCCTGATCCTAACACTAAGCCCTAACTTTCTCTAAAACCAAAGACATTAGAAAATGATCTGGGTCAAGAAACCCACAAGCTATGCAACGAGCCTGCCAGATAAACATGAAGATGAGAAGATGGGCTTGAATATGGAAGTCACAGGGAGTGGGGGGGTCCTACATCAGGAGTACTTACTCCTCAGTGTGGCTTTGGTCAAAGTCAGTCACTTTCTATTAAGAGGATAGGAAAGCATTAACTAACCTCACTTTGGGAAGAAGCTAGATATACACAGGCTTAATCCTGTCCTCATCCTCCCTTTAAAGCAACTCTAGGGGCCAGGTGGTGGTGTATCTGGTTGAGTGCACACATTACAATGCACAAGGACCTGGGTTCAAGTACCCAGTCCCCACTTGCATGGGGAAAGCTTCATGAGTGGTGATACAGTGCTACAGACGTATGCATCTATCTATCTATCTATCTATCTATCTATCTATCTATCTATCTATCTCTCTATCTTCTCTCAATTTCTATCTCTCAATTTCTATCCAGTAAATTATATAAATAAAAAGTAAAGCTTTTCTATTCTTGTCTATCACAAGATTGCCCTCCATGTGCTTTGAATCCCACATATTGTGATGTCTGCTCTGCTTTTTGTGCTGTGATTTTTAACTCCTCTCTTCCTAGACTTCTTCCCAATTTTCTGGTCTAATTATCTGCCTCCCGCCTTCTTCCTCAGGCACCTACTATTTGAAAGCTATATTCAATTAGCATCTAATGTTCACATATTAAACCTAGTCATGGTTATCTGTGTATCATGGAGAGGAAGCTAGTAGTGGCTTGGGATCTGTTTTGGCCCCAACGCTAACCTGACACTTTGAAGGCTGGAGACACCGCTTTATTTCTCTACAAAGACAAAGAATTACTTTAAATGGTCTCTAAGATCTCTTCTGAGTTCTTGCTTTTTTATGATTCTGTTATTGATTGGATCCAGTGAAATTCTTCCTTGAGAAGTGGAGTTAGGTGGGGTTGAAGCCACCGTTGCTAAATTAAGTTATCTTCTCTAACATTTGTTACATCGAAATCTCTCTCTTCATCCATTTGTTTCAATATAGCAAAAGTTCAGTGTCACCAATTAAAAAAAGAACAAAGATAATATAGGAACACACTATTAAGAGGTGGGGACCTGCTTTTGTGGATACAGGAAACAGAACACGAGGAGAGAACCAGCAGTGCACAAGTGAAAGATTAGATGGAAGGCTTTGATATTTAATTTTAAATGAAATATTAATTTAATATTTAATTACACTTTGGTTTCAAGCAAAACTGCAGTAGCAAGACAGATTGTTTGAGGAAGGGAGTAATATACATGGTTAAGGAGACAACTGTAAAAATTAAAGATAAATTTCAAGGGTAAATCTAAATGCCACAGCGGAACAGTTATGAATATGCTCACGCTCTCGGTAATGTGTATTTAGAATATTATAGCTGAAAGTACCAGGCCATTAAGGGGCTGAGATGGATTGAGTGAAACAACAGCCCCCTATTCTGGGGCTTCCAACGGAGACATCATTCTTGAGACTCAGCTGAATGATGCATCCAAATTCCACATGAGGTGGGGCTGAGACACCTTTTGCAAAACTGCAGGCTACCACGAGGGCTATTGATTCAGCCTGTTTCCAATGTGAGCAGGGAACGATCACACTTTTGATGTCTGAGCTGGGTATTTTTAACTAAAACTCAGATTCATTTCTTAAATGGGATTCTCCCCCTTCCCCCCCCCCCAGGATAATGTTATAAACAAAAAGAAAGAAAGAAGAAAGGATATGCAAAGTAGAGGAGCTATAAACACTGGTGATCCATCTTACATGTCTGCACAGTGCAGCCTTACAAAAGGGGGGCCCCACACAGTCTGCTGAGTCTTGGGGAGAAGTGCAGGGTCTAATCTTGGGGTGCCTGGGAAATCTTCCATTTTTCTTTCTCTTAGCTGCTGCCTGCTCTGGGTCCCCACTGATGAACTCTTTCTCTCAAGTACTGGACAGGAGTATGTGATTGAATGCATTTGTCTGTGCTACAGTAAAGGGCAAGAAGTCTTTATGGGAAGAATGAGTCGCTATGAATTTTTTTTTTTTTTTTTTTTGCTGTTGTTATTCTTAGTGTGTCTCAATTAGGCAAGGTGTCAGATCAATTTCTAAATACAACTGCACAGCTTGGGAAGCAGCTCCTCTGCAGGCACTTTGACTGCCTGAACAGGTGGTCTCTTTTGCTCCTTCTGTCCTCATTATAATACCCACTGCCCCTTCACCCCACCTGCAGTGCCATACCCTCTGGCTGCCTTACTGTTGCCCTCTGTCAACTACACAAAGGACTAGTTCTCATCTAGGCCCAGATAGCAAGGGCACACACCATGTGACAGCCTTTCTTTCTTTCTTTCTTTCTTCCTTCCTTCCTTCCTTCCTTCCTTCCTTCCTTCCTTCCTTCCTTCTTTCCTTCCTTCCTTCCTTCCTTCTTTCCTTCCTTCCTTCCTTCTTTCCTTCCTTCCTTCCTTCCTTCCTTCCTTCTTTCCTTCCTTCCTTCCTTCCTTCCTTCCTTCCTTCTTTCCTTCCTTCCTTCTTTCTTTCCTTCCTTCCTTCCTTCCTTCTTTCCTTCCTTCCTTCCTTCCTTCTTTCCTCTTGCTCTTTCTTTTGTTGTTCTTTCTTCCCTCAGTCTTTCATTCTTCCTTTTATTATTTCTTTCTAAATTATTTGGGAAATACAGATTTATTTCTTTATTTATTGGATGGATAGAGACAGAGAGAAATTGAGAAGGAAGAAGGAGATAGAGAGGGAGAAAGAAGGAGCAGTACTGCTTTAACACTCATGAAGCTTTTCCCCTGCACATGGTGGACCATGGGCTTGACCCAACCAAGGTCCTTGGACATTGTAACATGTGCACTCAGCTGGTGTGCCACTACCTGACCTCCCACCAGGTCTTTCCAGAAGACATCCAGAGAATTTCACCCTAGGTCAAACAACAGTGAGACAGAGAGTCACCTAGTCACTCATTCTAGTAATAAAGGAGGCTTCTACCCAAAAGGTGACAATTGTTGACTTTGTCTTTTTATTACCATATATAATACATTTGCACATCTATTTCATTGCATCTTCCCAATATAATAAAAATCTCCTCATTGTTTAGATCAGAAAATGCTAAGTGAAAACTCAAACACAGGCTTCCCAACTCTGTCATTGTCTGTCTTCTTTCCCACACTAAGTTCTCGTGAGTTTGCTAACGAAGTGGAGTTTGGACTACTTTGTCTTCTACAACTTCACTTAAGTGTGAAGAGGGTTATTTCTATGATTTCTAAAGCATTGTATGCACCTCAAAGGCTATAAGTCTATCATATTACGCTGAATTACAGAGGTCCCATTTTATCGCCTGAGATACAGGGACCATGTTAAACATCTCAGAGCAGCCTTATGCTCTCACCAGCCAGGCCTACATCCTAGCATCTTCCTCAGGATAACAGCCAGAGAGCCAGTAGCTGAGAAAAAGATACAACACCGGAATAAAACTACCAGGGTTGGATTTAACCTGATGATATCAGGCAGCAATATTCTCTTCTCTAAAGTGGGGATATTAAGAGAACTGCTATCCTGGGAAAAGTAGTCATGACAAACGGTCCTAAGAGAGGGTTTGGCTCTGTGTGCTCAGAAGACAGATGTGATTACTGAAGGACGACCACTTTTTCCTCACAAGCTTGACCTGAGGATAGAACTCACTGGAGATTTCTTGGCCAGCGATGCAATGTTTAGCCCAGATTCTGCAAAGAACTGTAGGAATAACATTGAAAAGATGGACTTGTCTACACCATCCCCTCAATGACTGGCCATCAGCTCATATCAAAGCTCTCACTGGTTTCTGTGGGTGTGTGGACAGTGTAGAGTTTATAGTTCAGACAATAGTAGTTCCACCCTCAAGTGCCATGCTCCAGCCATTTTCTCCCTGCACACTCACTGCTACTTGAACTGGCGAGCCATAGTCACCCTAAGATCACCAGTATTTTTATTTTATTTTTTAAATTTTTTTTCTCTTTTGTTGCCCTTGCTGTCTCTTATTGTTGTTGTAGTTGTTACTATTGTTGTTACTGATGTCGTCGTTGGACAGAGAGAAATGGAGAAAGGAGGGGAAGACAGGGAGAGAGACAGATAGACACCTACAGACCTGCTTCACCACCTGTGAAGTGACTCCCCTGCAGGTGGGGAGCCGAGAGCTCGAACAGGAATCCTTATGCTGGTCCTTGTGCTTCGTGCCACGTGCGCTTAACCTGATGCCACTACCGTCTGTCTCCCAATCAACAGTATTTTTTATGTACTTTGAGTTCTTTGTTAAAAAAAAAAAAAACTGTTAAAAAACAGAGGATGAGTTTCCTCCCCTCTAAGCCTTGACTGACACACCACATCAAGGTATCTAAGTTAGAGGTAACTGGACATTTCCTGATGAGCATTTTTCTCATGTGGAGGATAGACCTCAGTACTTCAGTACCTCAGTACTTTAACAAACCCTGGTTAGGGGAAAATAGACCTGCAAAGTCACGTGTGTGAAGAAACTATTTTGGTTTTCAGAGCCCCGGTGTTGTTTATGCTGCACTTGGTAGCAACAACCATGGGGAGCTGATTACTACATTTCTGTCTAATTATGCCAGCTAAGTTACATCTAACAAGCTTGGGTTTGTTATGGTGGTGCATCCTTGGACACAGGTGCCTTCAAAGGTTGGATCATGAACTACAGAATTCTTTGGGTAGTATGGGAGCTGGAGGCGAAGAGACTTATTGACTTCCCTTCCTATCTCCTGCTATTTGAGCCTTCTAGAAAGTAAGTGTAAATGCTACTGGCACCGGGTTAGTGCACATAGTATGAAGAGCAAGGACCCGTGCAAGGATCCTGATTTGAGCCCCTGGTTCCCACCGGCAGGGGAGGTCGCTTCACAAGTGGTGAAGCAGGTCTGCAGGTCTCTCTCCCTCTCCCTCCCTTTCCCCCTCAATTCCTCTCTGTCCTAGATAAAGATAAATAAATAAATTAAATTTAAAAAACTGGCTGCTGGAGAAGTGGATTCATAGTGCAGGCACTGAGCCCCGGAGATAACACTGGAGGCCAAATAAATAAATAAATCAAAATTAAAAATTTTAAAAAGTACATGCCATTGTGTCCATGGGGCAGGGACTCCGTTTTATAAGAAACCCCCTTTGTGGGGAGTAATATATAAACCAGAAAGTGTCCACAACAGCTCCATGAGCAGGATTCAGGTTTCTAGAACTCATGTTTGAGTTTAAAAAATGCAATTTCTAGATCCTTCTGGAAGAGTATGGTTCAGAATTGCTTGAGTAGGGCCAAGCATGCACCCCATTAGGGAAATAAGGGAAACACCGATGGGTAATAGTGTAATTAGCAGCAGAACTTGGCAGAGGAAGAGAATGTGGTTCAGAGAGGTTAGGGAGCTTACTTAACAAAAGGACCAACAAGTCATGGAGGACACATCTGGAATCCAGAATAAGTATTCTGGTTGAGTCAGGTCTCTTCTGAGATAGATATACTATATGTAATGTATAGTAAATCTATCTGTCCTGTCCCTATTAAAGTGGTCTAATGCTTCAAGTGACTCCTTTCCTATGCAATCAGAATTGTCTTGTGCTCATCAGAGCAGAGGGGCTTGTCTAAGTCTACTGTGGCCTCTGGCACACTGTTCTGAGGCTAATCCCCAGAAGTGGGGCTGGAGAAAAAGACTTTTTAAATTTTATTTTTATTACTAATTTACTATTGGTTTACAAAATTATGAGATAACAGGGGTAGAATTCCACACTTTTCCCATCACCAGATTTCTATGTCTCCATTCCTCCATTCTCCTCATTGGAAAGTGTAGTAGTTCTCCCAAGGTCACAGATATGGATTGACTATTATATATAGTATATCTATGGCCCTGCCTTCTTTTCCTTCCTAAGTCACACCAGCTACTGCTACTTCTGAGTGTCTTTTTTTTTCCTTCCCTTTTTTTCTCTGTGGGTCCTGATGGAATTGGTGTGCAGAGAGAGCTTTCTGGTCATCTTTCCCCTAACATTTACCCCTCTGGAAGTATGAACCCACAGAAGTTGGGAGGTCTGGCTTCTGCAATTACTTCTCTGCTGGACATGGATGTTGGCAGGTCGATCCAGGCCCCAGGCCTGGAGAAACTACTTTCTAAGAATCTCAGTGTGTGTGTGTATGACTCAAGAGGCCAGGCTGAGGGGAGGTCACAGAGGTCTCTGTCTGCCCCCAGGGAAAAGTCTGAGGGGCAGTGGGGCTCAGCTCAAAAGTAGAGTAGTCCAACCTTCAACTTTCTGGGTAGGACATTACCTTCCAGCTGTTATACTGATTGCTGACAAGTAGTAAATTGACTTTTTTTTTTAAAGGTCTTTGTATTCATTTATTTATTTTCCATTTTGTTGCACTTATTGTTGTTGCACTTATTGTTGTTGTTGATGATGTTGTCATTGTTAGATAGGACAGATAGAAATGGAGAGAGGAAGGGAAGACAGAGACGGGGAGAGAAAGATAGACACCTGCAGACCTGCTTCATTTCCTGTGAAGCGACTTCCCTGCAGGTGAGGAGCCAGGGGCTCAAACCAGGATTCTCGCTCCGGTCCTTGTGCTTCACACCACGTGTGCTTAACCCGCTGTACTACCGCCCGACTCCCGTAAATTGACTTTTTATGTCAAAGGCATCTTCTGTGGTGTGTAGAACCCTCCACACATAACATCGACCACCTGACACCTCTACCTTCCTAGGCATCTGACCCACTCCAAGGGGGACAAGTTTTTACAGTGACCAGCCTGTTGAGCCATCTGGAACAGTGCTTCTATGTATGTTTTCTCCAGTGATTCTGAGAATAGTCTATTGCATCTTCACCCTTTTCACGCCCCTAACTACTTCCCAAGGCTAGTTTGTCCTTTCCCCTTTTGACTTAATAACGGGCACATAATGTAGTTTTTTTTTTCTTTTTCTACATTACATATTTTTTTTTGGTGGTTTCTGTCATCAGTGTTAATATTAGCTAGTCTCAAGGTGATAATGCATTTGAATCTACCATCTTTTGAAATGCCTGTGTTTGTAATTAAAATATTTAATATGAATACATTTTGGTTCATGGTGTGAAATTAGAAATCTACCATCTCATTTTTCTCCTCCTCCTCCTCCTTCTTCTTTTTATTTTAAATGCTTAACTGGATGGCTCAACACCACTTGCTAAATTTTCCATCTTTTTTCACATTGACAGTGATAGTTCCTCACCTATATGTATTTACAGTCCATGTGGACAAAAACTATTTATTTAAAAACTTTCTATTCTATTGCATGACACTTATATATGTTTCTACAAAGTCCCATATTCTTTTAATTAGTGAGGCATAAAACAGGTTTTAATGTCTGATAGGGCAAGGCCCTCTCATTTTTTAAATTAGGCCTCCAATTTTAGTACCTTTATTTTTCCAGATGTACATTTGTAAGGCTTCCCCAAACATTCTGTTGGTACTTTGATTGGCATTGTGCTAAATTTATTCATTAATTGACATCTTTACAATATTAAATCTTCCCACCTCTCCACCAGCTGGAAGTATTTTGTCCTTCCTCTGAACTCCCTTAGCACTTTATACCTTTTTTAAAAATCACTTTCTAAACTATACCCACCCAATTTTTCAAACCTGAAACCTGAGAGTCGGCCCCTCTGCTCCCCTCCCCAACTTTCACCCCATCCAATCAATCATCAAGTCCCTTCAGTGCTACCTCCTAAATTTCACCCACTTCTGCCTGTCCCCACTACCAGCACTCTGGTCCAAGCGGCCATCATTTCTGATCTGGGTCACCACATTCACCTCCAACTGACCTCCTTGAATCCATCCTGTTACCAGACCATTCCTTCTACTGCAGCAAGAATGATCTTATAAAAGTCAGAACTGATGATTGCATCCCCAGCTTAAAAAGATTCCAACATAACTCAGTGGCATGTGGGCTATTGTCCCACAAACAGAACTTGACATGCCCTGGCCCCAACCCTCTCTCCCAATGTGAAGCCAACTTCACTTTAACTCATTTCTTCCCTGTTCATAGTGGCAGCAAATATACGCCCTGGTCTTCCTTGTCTTTGTACAAGTTATTTCTTCTGTTTGAACTAGTCTTTACTCTCCTATTATTTTAGACAAAGAACGTCTGGTTTCTGTGGCATATAATATAAACCTCAACATTCTTTCTTGTTGTTTTTTTTTTAATTGCCACAATGGGGCTTGGTACCTGTACTATGAATCCTCCCCTCCTGGCAGCCATTCCCCCTTTTTTTTCTTTCTATTTTATTGGATTGGACAGAGATGGAGAGGAAAATAGAGAAAAGAGAGAAAAATAAGACACCTGCAGACCTCTTTCACTAGTTGTGAAGCACCCCCCTGACACACACACAGGCGGGGATTGGAGCTTGAACCCAGGTCCTTGCACATGGTAATATGTGTGCTTAACCTGGTACACCACTGCCTGGCTCCTGGCCTCAGCATTCCTTATAGCTCCTTTTTAGTACTCATCACATCTGAAATTCCTTGTTCAAGTTAGTCTTCAGAAGGAAAACACTAGTAATTATATTAAATGTAATGTTGCTAATAGCTTTTGAATAATAAGATATAGTTATACTCTGTCCCAAGTCTTCATATGCATAAATGTTTTGGCCTGACTTAGACCAGATCATGTGATCAAGTTGTTAAATTTTTAGGAATTTAGTGGGCAAGCTGATTTCATTTCAGTAGTTCAAAATCAGCCATAGTTTCTGTATCATGGAAATCAGCAAATACTACTAAGCAGAATTTTCTCCCATTCCCACTCCCCCTACCCTTTATCCTGGAAATCTTGTTGATAAACTTTCACCAACATATCACTGCTTCTACTCGGTGTATTGCTTGCCCCTTATCACAGCCCGTGTTACCAATGGGGAAACTTGGACTCAAATCACTTACTGAGTTGTAAGCTATTTAGCAGTCAACCGAGCTGTGAATAAGAGGCATCCTGACCCTAGAGTATGAGCAGTTCACCTTGGTATCTCCACACTGGACCCTACCTACCAGACCTGCTTTCTGCAGTGTCCCCAACACAAAGTACTGACCATGAAACGGCTGAATCAAAATGCCTCAGCCCATCAGATAATCAGACCTGTTCACTAACTACACTGACAAAGAAAAGGCACCAGGTTAAAATAGCCATAAACCCAAATCCTTGTTTGGATTCCATCTTTAATTCAACAAGAAGATATAAGGAAGTCTCTTTTCCCTGGCCTCAGTTCTCTTATTTGCAAAAGAGGGTGTCTGACCAGATGACCAGGTTGAATATCTCTTAATCTCTCAAATTCTTTTCTGAACTTATATGTAATGTAATATCAGTTATTTTCATAGCTATGTGGGGTTTTTTCTGTCAGCACTTTGTTTTCACTCATAGTGGACCACTGTTGTGTCCAGCTAAGTTTGATTTGCTTCTGAAATGTGATTATCTTAACATCTCCTCTGAAAAGTCCCCCAAGATTCCCCAAAGGCAGCCTCTCCCTGCTCCATGCTCTGACAACCCTTTTTGCTTTTACATCTCTTATAAGACTCAGTCCAGTTATGGTATAGATCTACAAGTGTCTACTCCCCCTTTCTAGAGCTGTAAGCTATTAGAAGCATTCCAATATTATTGATTTTGTGCACTGAGCATAATTTGGAACAAATGTTTGCCCAGTGGTTATATGGATTACACTGATATTGCTCCTACGTTCTGATTCAGACCCAACTTATCTGGGCTCCACCATAGGTGTCAGTGATTTAAAGTGAAATCAAGAGTGAGAATCTCTGCTGTCAGAGGAATTTTACACACACGCACACACACACACAGCATATATATGTGTGTGCATGTGTTCAAATATCTCTAGCCCCACTGAACACTGAAATTGTTCATTAGTTTTGAATGAAGTTGAGGGTTGGTGACAACGTGGATGTTATTATATGACTGATCTCTTAATATTAATATGACAGATCTCCTTACAGGTCACACCTTCATCCATGAACAATGGTATATTTGAGAAATAGAGAAACCTTAATTGTTTCTCCCCTGGCTTCAGGGATAGCCCAAACTTGTGGCTTCCTTTTATCTTCCTTGCCTTTCTGCCTTTGTCTCCTTCACAGGCTCTTCCTTACCTTACCAAGTCTTATATGTTGATGTTCTCAATTTAATATTCTCAGGCTTCATCAATCCTGTAGCTTTACTCCCTCCCATGGTCATCACCCCAAGCCCTTTAATCATCACCTTTAATCTTTTCTGAATGCTAATCTCCCTCATTTTCAACCTGTTCAAAATCTTCCCTACCAAATCCCTCATTTTACCTGACTTTCTTAGCTCATCTCCCATGTTCCTCTTCACTAGCCTCACTCCAACTCAGCGAAATTGGCATCAGTGCCTTCTCCAATGCCACTCAGCCAATCCCAGCTCTTACTCTATCATTTACTCTATCTCTGTATGGGATACTCACCCTTACTTTCCTGTTTAAGTGAACATAAGTGAACAAAACATTAAAAAAAAAATCACCCTGTCGAAGTTTGGAAAAAGCAATGTGAATCAAAGGAGGCTTGAGAGATATTGAGGAAGGTATGGGCAAAGTTCTTAGTGTCCCATCTGCATATCCACCATTTTCCACATCTTCATCTAAAGCTCTGTTTCACTCTTTATCTCTTACTTGTTATTGTCTGAAGTAATATCATCTATAGTCTTTGTTATCTGTCTCTCCCCTTAGAATGTAAGTTTTATGAAGATTAGGGATGTTTTTCTTGTCTACCTCAGTGCCTAGAGTTGTACTAGCCAATGGTAGACATGTAACTCATTTTTACAAATGAATAAGCTATATTCCTTTGGAGGCTACAACAGTAAAAAAATTTTTGCTGGTGCAATAGAAACTCCTGCAGATCTTTTTTAAAAAGCAATCCAACTAGGTTGTATCTGTCATGTAAGAGAAAATTCAAGGGTGAAAAATTATTAATATCTTCCCCTATTATTCATAATTGATATGTTAACAAGCAATTTATATTTAAACAAAAGTTAAGAGGCTGAATCCTATCTCATTCAAGAGACTATATGACAAAGTATTATTACACATTTATAGTGTGCCTGATATATTTTATTATAAATATGCACATTTATATATGTATATATACACATCCCTTTTTACTCTTACACAGTAAATATTTAGTTAATCTCAGAGCCCTCGTTTGCTTCTCTTGACTCATTTTTGTTTCCCAATATGACATCTATGACTTAGTCTCTCTTGCATGGAAACCCCTAAAGTAGACTTATATCTTGTCAGATCAAGTCCCATATAAGGTTTTTTTTTTTCAGTTTTCAAAATTGTGGTAAAGTACACATAGCAAAATGTACCCTTTATTTCACCATGGTTATTGCTGGGGTTCCGTGCCTGCAGGACAACTCCACCATTCCAAGTGGTCATTTTCTTTCCTTCTTTTTGTATAAAGACAGAGAGAAAGAGAGAGAGACAGAGACAGAGAGAAAGAGAGAGAGAGAGACCTGCAGCACTGCTCCATTGCTCATAACGCTCCCCTACAGGTTGGGACACGGGGCTTGATAACATGTATTCATTCACATGGTAATATGTATGCTCTTCTGGGTATACTGCCACCTAAGCCAAAAATATATCACCTTAAACCATGTTAAGTGTACAGTCCTCAACAGTATTAGCACATCCATAGTACTGTGCAGTCAATCTCCACAATCTTTATATCTTGTAAAGCTGTAACTCCATCCTCACTAAATAACCTCGTCACTCTCACGCCCCCTCTCCTTCTCCACAACTTCTGGAAACCACTGGTCAATTTTTTGTCTCTATGAATTTGACTAACCTAAGTCCCATACAGGCGCTTTTAATTGTTTATATAGCTTTTCCTATCTATTCTGACCTCACATAGTAGATTGAGTTTTTAGTTGTTTTTTTTTACTTTTATTTATTTATTTATTTATTTATTTATTTGACAGAGACAGAGAAATATTTAGTGGGGAGGGAGATAGAGAGGAAAAGAGACAGAGAGACACCTGCAGCCCTGCTTCATCACTCATGAAGTTTTCTCCCTGCAGGTAGGGCTTGAACCTGGGTCCTTGCGTACTGTAATGTGTGAGCTTAAACAGGTGCTCCCTCTCCTGGCCCCCATCCAATCTCAGTTTTAACCAAATGCATTGCCACAGCTGTTGAACCAGCTTTTGTTCCTCCAGGTACATTGTGTTCACCCTACCCTCTAAGTCTTTACATATATGGTTCTCATAGCTGGAATATTCTTCCATCTTCTGTCAAATCATCCTCATCCTTAAAAATTGTCTTCAATTTCCATTTCCTGCCTGAAACTCCACCACACTATTCTAGTCTTCACTAAGCTCTCTTTCTAGAACATATTCTGTTCATTAAAAATGCCAACTATTTTGAATTTATTAAAGTTCCAGCTGTTCTGTGTAATATATAATTGCCTTTTTCAAAACTTCCACATAGGGACCATGTCTTACAATCTTCCATTTAGAAAAAGTAGTGGACACAAAGTAGACATTCAACAGATCAAACTAGTAAGGGATTTCTAGTTCCATGAAAATGTCACGCAATTGGAATTACACTGCAGTACCACTGAGCAACATTCATGAAGCCTTTTAAAGAAAATTTAGTTATAGTCAGCAACTTTGTCAACTTTTCTATCTGCAGCTCAAATAAAAGTCTTTGCTAGCATGGTCCCAGCAGACTTAAAAAATTTAAGGATATGCTCTTAAAATGAGCAAGGATAATCATCTCTCAGATTCTGCAAAAATTGTTTAAGTTTAATATACAAATTTAGAATGAGGGTCCACACCTCTCCATTCACACTATCACCCTGTCCACTTTCCCACATTTGTACAAAGGCCTAGAAAAATTAGAAAGGTTATACAGTAAAGACAGTGGACACTAGAGAACCAGGAACCACTCTCCCTCCGGCTCCCTTTCTCATACCTGTGTAGATGAACCGCCCTGGAGCTCCTTTGCAGAACTGTTTGGATTTATAAGACAATGTCACTTCCACTACCCCAGGAATGTGTCGAGGAGGAGTTTGCACTCTGATAGCATGAGGGGTGATTAGCTGAGGGATGAACAGGAAGGGAAATAAAATCCCTATTATAGTAGTTATTGCTGAGGCAATAGGATCTCCCGCTACTCCTCCCCTGGACAAACTAGAATATTCCCGGTGCTCCAAGTGCTCAGATTGCCCTGTTGGCATGCTCACATGCATCTCTCTGTCATTCCAAATTCCTCTCAACCCAACCTGTGTAGGTCCTTTCCTTCCCACCAGCCCAGCCCACTTCCTGCAACATCCTTATCCCCATCTCTGAAATCATACCTTTCCCACAGTTTCTACACTGTTAGCATGTCACAATTTGACAGTTCTCACATACAATTTATTACCATTGCTTACATCTTTGTAACATGCTTTATTTTTTTTACTATGAAAGAAATTACACCCACTTGAGAAAATGTAGAAATTACCAAAAAAAAAAAAGTAAAGATAAATATTAACATTGCACAGTCCAGAGACAATTGTTATTAATCTCTGGTGTGTTTCCTTCACTTTGCTATCGGTATATGCTACATGGTTAGGCTTTATATCTGCAGATTTCACTTTCCTGAGTTTTTTTTTTTTTTTACTTAGCATTATAGCATAAGCATGCTCCTTATCCTGTTGCTATTAAATGCTTTTAAAACATAACATTTTAATTTCTCTTAGCATTTACTTGATTATTTTCCTTTCATCCAAATCCAGACTATTTTTAGTTTCTCACAATTATAATACTGAAATAAATATTTATCTTTTAATGGATATATACTCTATGCCCTGCTTATAGTAGATAATCAGTACTGTTCATTCATGCTATTGATGCTTCAGGAACATCCAGGTTTCCTCAGTTCAAAATGACCTTTGGGATAAAGGAAATAAAGGGACCCAGCTGCCTTCGCCTACCTCACTCCATACGAGCATGGTTCCAAACACCACCTGGAGGCCATCAAAAAAGTTGTCTCCAATGATGATGACCATGGCTCCTCCTGTGGTCCAGCCTTCACTTGGGCTAATAGCTTTGATGCAGGGGGTAGCTAAGAAGATGGAGAAGAAAAGTCAGGGCTGCCCTCAGGTGGCTGAAATTTGGAGGTTTGGGATTGAGCTGCTGTTGAAAACTGTTGGTCATTCTGTGAAGTTAAAATTGAGATTTGCTGACTTGCCATCATTCCCTAATTGGTTGTTGGTTTTCACCAGGTCGTTAAAGCCTAATGAGTTGGCCACTATGTATGAAAAAGTAAGAACACTTAGCTAATTGTGCAAAGGGTGTTTTTAAAACTCTGTTGTTTTTCCCCATATTTTTATAAGTTGATCACACAGGAAAAAGTGTAAATCCTTTCTCTCTCCCCACCTCCTCGGTCCCAAGATTTACAAGGCCTGTTAATGTGCTAAGAGAGAGAAAGAGAAAGCAAAATCTATTATACCTGAGAGCTTTCTTTCAGTTCTATCAAGAGACAGTTTCTAATCACTGTCCTAACTTTGTAGGAAGGGTTTCTCCTTCTTCTTCCATATGTTCAAGGCCTCTGGACTTTACATCCCAACAGGAACCCAATATGGTTTTCAGGCCATAACTAAAGTCAATCCATCACTCCATTTCCAAAGCTGACAGGGTCAAAGGTGAAGGAGAACTTTGGCAGGACTCCAAAAACATGAGCCCCCTTTGAACAGCCAGTCAATCACATCCAATCAGTCAAAAGAAACTGGATGGGTTCCTAGTTCTGAACCCTGGGATTTTCTTGTCCCCTTTCAGTGCCCATGGTGGGAGAATTAACACCACTCCAAATTCTTTGCTGATTCAATCATTTTCTTTCAGTTCATTAATTCCTATTTAAAATGATACAAGACACATTTTAAGGGCTGGGATGGTGGGGGAGGGGGGTTAGGGGCAGGTGGACAGCAAAGCATCACATGAAAATTGTTACGCATTTTAGCCATTCTTTCTAGACTTTGAGGTTTTGCCACACTTGTGAGGTAGAGAGTGTAGAAAGAAGGGGAAGAATTCAGCTGGAACTTAAGTTTGTCAGTTATCTTCTCTGATAGACTTTAATTTTTTGGACAACTTGAAGTTTAACAGTTACCAGTATCTCTAATTACTTTAATGCACTTGGAAAACTACCCAGAGCAGACCATGAATTTTTTTTTCTTGTCCAAGCAAACAAAAATCAATTAGTGTCAGTTTCATTCTGCACATTGTTTTGTTTTGCCCACAATCTGTTTAAGGGCACATCTGACACTTATTCATACATGTCTGGCACTGTAATGTTCCTGTTTAACTAAGATGTCATAGGCCTACATTTGCCTGAGATGCCCGTCTAGCAAAAAAGAAAACCAGAGAACTGAGAAAGAGACAGTGAGACATAAGTGTGTGCGTGTATGGGGCGGGGTTGCTGAGTGTTGGTGGGAGATGTGTGGGGGTAGGGAGAGGTTGTTAATGTACAGGTGGACGTCAGTGTTTACAGCTTCATTTAGTAACTCTCATGGTTCTGTGTATTTTCTCCATTCCCACTCAGAGACACAAACTGGAAATTCAAACAAGGATACTTGTTGAGAACTTCATCTGTCTGCCCAGCTCAGCCCAGACTGCAACTTACCTTCTGACGGGTCCAGTCTTCTGGCTCTTCGTCCATGTTTAGAGTTGTTGTGAACAAACATATTGTCAGAAACAGCCAGCACATGCCCATCCACGTTCACCGTTGTCGACAACACAACCTGTACATTGAAAGTAGAACAGAGGTGGGAAAGTTCGTTCCATATAAAGCAGCAAATGCACCATAACTCTGCTTTGCCAGACTTCCAGATGGGTAAAATGGCAGAAGGAGCATGGCCTCTCGCTCTAGGTTATGTTCCTCCTGACATTATGGCAGACCTTTGTGAAAAGAGACCACCCTTCACTTATGTGTTGCTGCATACTTGTGGCCAAACTCTGCCCAGGAGACTAAGTAGGGAGACTGGTCATTGACAGCTGGTTCCAGAAACTTTATGTTCTTTTTATTTTATTTTTGAGAGAAGTGGGGCAAGAGAGAGAGAGAGAGAGGAAAAAATCATTGCCAGCTGACCCTAAATTGCAGGCATCACAAGGAGGTGACTTGGTGCAACTAGGAAGCTAAACTCTGAGCTAAGCTCTAAGCTCCCAGCTTCCTCCAGGGAACTGGCTTTTCCTCTTTTGATGTGTACTAATATAATACTGAGCATGTCTATGCTGCCTGATGAGTTAGTTGTTTGTGGTGTTCCTACCCACTAAAGTGTAGTGGCAAAGGCACCAGACTTTTGCAGAGAAGAAAAGGCTTTTAGACTTCAGTGTTGAAAATGTCAGGAGGAGTCTAACCAGAGGATAAGGGAAGAGATGGGTGTGGTTTGGTAGAAGAGGAATGGAATCGGATTCTGGCAGAACTGGCCTCAAATGCTATTTCTGCTATGTGTAAAGTTGTACAAGTCACGTAACTTTTTGATCTCTATTTCTTTTTCTTTTAAACTTAATAAAGCCTAACTAGAGAATGAGTTTTTTTTTAAACAAGGATAAATAAAATAAGATAATATATGTAACAGCATTCATGAAGCATCTAGTATATGCCAAATTGGGATGAGTTTGAGTACTAGTTGCCTTATTTGACCAGCTAATTGGCAGTACTCACTCACAGAGCCCCTGGATAAGAAAGAGCCTTGGGGACTTTAGTAAGAGGAACCCCAACATAGATACCAAAGGATGCAAGGCATACTGCCCACACCCTTTGGTATCTATGACTTGGTTGTTAAGCTTGGAATCAGGACTAACAGAAAACCAAACTGAACACAGATGAGATCAAATTAAGCTCTACGTGTATACTGCAGGTCAGAGGTGCAGGAGAAGTTCAAGGAAGCAGACATTAGTGAACATGCAAGTCAGGAAAGTGTAGCAGACGAGAGTGAAGCTTGAGCATGCCCACTACCTTACCTGAGGAAGACTACTCTAGATAAGAGTGCACTTGCTACCTATGGCTGGCATTATTATTATTATTATTATTATTATTATTAGAAAGAAAATAATCATATGCATATTCATGCATCTGTACAGACCTTTTGAGAAAATGCATGGAGTAGGTTACATAATGAGGAGTCATGTTAAAAATAGTCATTACAGCTGTGGAGATAGCACAATGGTTATGCAAAAGACTCTCATGCCTGAGGTTCTGAACTCATAGGTTCAATGCACAACACCACCACCACATGCCAAAACTAAGTTGGTCTGTCTATCTATCTATCTATCTATCTATCTATCTATCTATCAATCATGTTTTTCTTTGTATCTCAGATTAAAGCTAAATAATAAAATAAAACATTTAAAATTAAAATAGCAATTATATAATGATGGATATTAGACTTTAGGTGGTGATCATGTTTTAGCATAAATAACACAAACAGGTGTCAAATTATAAATACCATAAGTCAATATTGCCTCAGTTTATAAAAAGGCTTTGTGTCTGTCCCCTAATTAAAGTCATTTTTATGCCCCTTGTATTTTTTTTCTAGCACTCCCTCCCTATTTATTAAGTGAAGTGTGAACAAACCTTAACCATGAATTACTTCCTAATGTAAAGTACTACTCTAGATATGAGTGTACTTGCTACCTATGTCTGGCATTATTATTATTATTATTATTATTATAAAGAAAATAGTTATATGCATATTCATGCATCTGTACAGACCTTTTGATAAAATGCACCGAGTAGGTTACATAATGAGGAGTCATGTTAAAAACAGTCATTACAGCTGCGAAGATAGCACAATGGTTATGGATTCCTTAAATGGCATTAAATTTTTCAAAAATCATTATGAACAATTTCTTTTTTATAGCACTAAAACCTTGCACACATGAGAAACTACTATTTAGTTATGGGTAAACCTTTTCATCTCTCTTTATTTGAGAGGGGAAGGGGAGAGAGAAGTGCACAGAATCACTACATCATCTTTGGAGTGTCCTTCAGAGCTGTCACACTCCCATGTGGTGCCAGACTCAAACCCAGGGCTCCTTACAAGGCAAAGTGAATTCTTCTCTCTGAACTGTTTCCCAACCTTTATATCATGAATATTTTCAAGCAAATAAAATTACTGTAGAATGGTATGACTAATCTAGGTATCCACCATCCAGCTTCAAGAATTGCCAAAATACTGCCATGCTCATTTCATTTATTTTGACACCCATTTATTTTTATGAGGATGATGATGAGAATCGAGAAGCTACTATCAGCGTGTATTGAAATACACGGGTTTTAGCTGCCTAAGTTTAAGGAATGGATACAATGGATACTCCTTATTTTGATATAACATTTCCAGGTCCTCAGAAAGCTATATTGTATAACTTTCTCATTATGGCTCCTCCATGCCAAGGTTATTGATTTCTTTTTACATTAAATCTTTAGAAATAATTTGGGATAACTACTAAAACCAGTGTTTCCACAAAGTTCCCCCACACTAGCACTGTGATTATAGCATGTGGGCAACTGCACATGAACATGACAGGTTGTTTTTTTTTTTTTTGCCTCCAGGGTTATTGTTGGAGCTCGGTGCCTGCATGACAAATCCACTGCTCCTGAGGCTATTTTTTCCCCTTTTGTTGCCCTTGTTATTTTTGTCATCACTGTTGTTGTTGGGTAGGACAGAGAAAAATCGAGAGAGGATGGGAAGATAGGGGGAGAAAAAGACAGACATCTGCAGACCTGCTTCACTGCTTGTGAAGCAACCCCCCTGCAGGTGGGGAGCTGGAGGCTCTAACTGGGATCCTTACGCTGGTCCTTGCATTTTGTACCCACTGCACTACCAGCTAGCCCCCCATGGCAGGTTTTAATTATTCAACACACCAGCACACACTGGGTTACATGTTGGATATTATGAGGCTGTTGGAAAAGTCATGATGCAATTTTTGCATAGAAAACAGACTTGGGAATTCAGCTACATGTCGCCCCAACACTTTAATTCCTCACTCATGCATGTTCTATAGATGCAGAGACTACAGGTTGCTCTTGGTCCTATCCTCTCTATGCTGTCAGAATGAATTTAACTTTCTTGGGTGTCCTTCAGAAATTACCACTAGCATAATTGCTCGTAATTCAGGGATGCAACCTGCCTAGCCTCAGGGCTGTTCTTAATCATGTCTGCATTAACATGTTAGAGTGTGGAGGAAATTTTTTTTAAAAGAAAGTTATTATTTTTTAGTGGCCATCAGCAATGAAGATATTCTTCATTCTCCACAAGAGCACATGGGTGTGTATTCTTAGCAGGCAAGTGCAAGATGGCCTCAAAGTCATTTAGGCAAAGGTTAAGCCATGTGTTCAGAGGATGGGGGCAATGTAAAGGTTGAAAGTGTTTACCCCAAACACCTTTAGCCTCCAATAAATAACTGGAGATGGATTTTCAAAGACATGTTTTCTTCTCTGGGAATAAAAATATAATGAGAAAGTGCTTCCAGTTTTAATTTCTAATGAACTGTACTAGGCACACAAGGGGAGCCTCTCAATCCCGTCTGAGGACTGTGTAGCTGGAAAGAGCATTCTCTCAGGGGCCACTTTAATTCATTCCACAAGCTTCTTGTCATACTGTACTTTAATGCTCTGCAGGCATTCCTGCCACAAAATATAAGCCAGCTGACTTCATCATTGTCCATTTGGGTGGAGTGAGAGTCAGTTCCAAAGTGAACATTTCCCAAATGACATACCCTGATGGTTCAGATGCACTTCATTATTTTCTATTAACAATGGAAATAAATTTTAATCTCTTGCTGGCTAGTGCTGGCCTCTCATGACAGCAAGGGAATTAACCTGAATTATTTCAGTGTCTGCAAAATTTATTACAAGAGTTTAAATCATGTCCAAATGTGTGTGTGTGTGTGTGTGTGTGTGTGTGTGTGTGTGTGTGTGTGTGTGTGTAGGGGGGGGGAAATACATATATACACATATATATACATTATATATTAGATAGATAGGTAGATAGGGAAGGAGGAGGCAAGTTCCAGTTTTTAAAATTCCAAATATTTTAGTGTGTGGAATGTCTAGAATATCCTGCCAATTAAACCAAGATTGCAAAAGGTAAAGGATTTAGATCACAAGCTTCACCACTTAAAAATCAGATAGACATATCTGGTAGTGGTTCATAGACACTGAGACACACAAAATGTCAACTTTTCCACATCCTCAGTATATTTCTGAAAGAATGAACTACATTACGGAGGTGAAGATACAGTTGGTACATTCAAAGCTTCAAATTTAACTTCTTTCATTGTTTTCTGATGAATGATGACAACACTGACATTATTCTATTCTGAGAAGTTAAAAGTTTCTGAATGTTTGAAGACCAAAGGAAGTGGAATGTGCATTCCAGCATAGTCTCACTCCCAGGCCTTCCCTTTCCACAAGCCAACTGCTTTCCCCTAGTGAGTATTTCCTGGGTCATGAAGGCTGACCTTTTCCATCTGGAATCAATCAGTCAACCCCTGACAACTTCCTGAAACACCTCACTCCATTTCCTGTTCTCTCCCCCTTCTCTCTTTCCCCCTGGTTTGCTTCACTCTTCAAAACTGCAGGCCACAGCAGCTTAATGTTAGAGGGTCAGACACAGTTAGACTCCAAAACACTACACAAGGACACCTTTGACCTTCAAAAATCTTTACATCTTAGCTAAACAAATCAAGGTCAACATTTCTTACCATTACCTTGTTAACTATTTGTATGCAGCTTTGCCAATGATCTTCTGATCATATAGTCATCAATACCACTTCTTCTCCTAAGGTCATAAATGTGGCTGTTTTAAAAGTGGCAAATTTAGGACTAACAAAAGGTGCCATTCAGAAGTATCTGAAATTAAATCTCCGAGATCTTATCACAAACATATGGGGCATAATCTATACAAAAGAACTTCTATGCCTCATCAGTGTCTTCTATCACTTAAACATGATACCTGGTCTTTTCTAAAGCTGCCAGACTCTCCTGGCACTGCCATTATGCTGGCACAGCCCAAAAGGATGCCAATTAGGAATACAGATGTCCATAATTTATGTGGGATGGAACCTTGGTTTCTGCTAACACTGGTGACAGCTTTCATTTGTTTTTCATAGTTGCTATATCTGTATTTCAGCTCAAAGCCCCACTAGGAAAGTCTGTAGATGTGAAAACTAAGCTGTTGTAGATTATTGCCCTTCTGAGCTGACACATTTCAATTCAACACAGAAGCGGAAACTAAACACGTTCTTGCAAATATTACTTCTAATACGACACCTTTAAACCAAGTTTCTAAGAAAGAGAAATAGGAATAAACTGAAATCATTTGCATTTTTTAGGTAGCAGTGGGTTTTCACTTTCTGCAATTTCTTATTTTACTTAGTGTGATCTTTCATGGGGAGGTGGGGGGTGGCCAGATTAATAAACATAGACCAGCTGAAGACAGTATTGGTTTCATTTTGAATCACTCAATCAGCAGTTGTCGTTGGTTGCATAGAAATGGAAGTACAACCAGAAAGTTTCTCTCTCCCCTTGAGAAACAAACACAAGAACTTAAGAACAAAATTGACAACCGTATTAGATATCTGTAAAAGGTAATCAAGAAAACCAATTTGCAATCTTCAAATTCCGTATTTCTTCTCATAATTCATATGGTATTCCCAAGCCCTTCACTCTTAATTTATACAATGCAGGAGCTGAGTTTTAAAAAGCTCTTTCCTGTCTATGAAAGGCCATGATGGAAGTTACCCTTAAGGTGTTCACATTTGTTACTCTGCCCACACAACTAATTTTCTTACAGAGTAATTATTTGTTATTAAAATGAGAGTATGTGGCATGGGGACTTTAACCAAACAGGAAAGAAAAAAAAAAAAGTGCTCTGAAATGTCCTTGACTCTTTTGGAAGATAACACTTCTGAGGTTTTTTTTTCCCCCTTCACTTCCTGTCCTTCCTGAAGCTCTCTATCTAAATGATTCAGTTGAACAACATACATTAGAAGAATTGGCACCTTGGACTCTAGTTTAGCCAGGCTTCTCAACTCAGACCCATATAGCCTAACAAAGACCTTAAGTCTCACACAGGTGGGTAAAGGGGAAAAGAAGCCAAAATGAAAATGTGTGAATAACTGCATGACCTCTTCCTCAAAACAGACAACAAGCCCAGTGCCTACAGTCACTGCAAAAGCTCCTCCAGAGGGATCAGAGTTCTTGCCTTGAAAACACACCATATTCTACTATTAGTGAGATCCATTTCCCTCCATTTCAGCAAAACTCATGCACCTTCTAGCTGAATGTGGGGCCTGTGGTCATTTAATCTCAGTAAAACTACAACATGCAGCATTTACAGCACACTCAGTGCTAAAGACTCTGATACCTACTTACACGTGCATACACCCATATAAATAAAATGGTCTCGAAAATTCCTGCTATTTTGCCAAGTATGGAAAAAAAATTTCTTTATGACATTTTACATCTGGAAATGGAATTAAATTCATGATATGCCTTTTCCTTATAACTGTTCAGTTGCTTTCTATGTTATTTCAGCTTTCCCAAAGCATAACTGTTATGTGGGATTTTATTTTCCACCTGTGGAAGGAGGAAAGAGACATAGAGAATGTTAAAGGGACACAGAACTAAAGACAGATTTCTGTTGTGGTGGGCAATCAATTTTGGCATCCACATATACAGTAAAAAGAAGAAGAAGAAGAAGAAGAAGAAGAAGAAGAAGAAGAAGAAGAAGAAGAAGAAGAAGAAGAAAGAAAATAAAGAATGAAAGAAAGAGAAAAAAAGAAACTTTTGGTTTTTTTATATACTGGTTCATTCTCACATTTGAGCAATCTGGTGACATACATTGTCTAAGCATCTTCTAATTTAAATTGGGCTAACAACAAACAAGCTAACTTACACAAACTGTTTCTCCTATCACTTTATTCTTGGCATGCATATTTTCAAAAACAGAATTAAAGTCTAGGCTCTTCCTTGATACATAAACCCAGCATTTCCCAACTACTTTTAAATGCCTTCCTCACATCTTTTGAAAAAAAGAGAATCCCCAGAATTCTTAGCAATCACTGTTGTTTCAGATTTCCTACGATTAAGTTTCTGTTCAGTGAAGTATCAAGTAGCCAAAAAGAGGACACAAAGTTGATTGCTGTGTAGACAGATGGGGTGAGGAAGGCATTCTAAGGGTATTCATGAGGGAAGGGAGCCTTGACATTAATAACATAGCTCCTGAGAAGATGCTTTATTTATTTATTGGATGTATATAGAAAGAACTTGAGATAGGAGGGGAGAGACAAAGAGAGAGAGACAGAGAGAAAGAAAGATACCTACAGACCTGCTTCACCTATTGTGAAGTTTCCTTCCTGTAAGCAGAGATTGGGTGCTTGAACCCAGGTCCTTTCTCATTGTAATGTGTGCACTGGTACACCACTACTAAGCCCTGAATATCCTTCCTTCCTTCCTTCCTTTCTTCCTTCCTTCCTTCCTTCCTTCCTTCCTTCCTTCCTTCCTTCCTCTGTCTCTCTTTCTCCTCTCTCTCTCTTTCTTTCTCCCAGTGCCAGGATGAGAATCCATCACCTGTGACTGGGTGGCCTTCCCAGGCTTATTTTTTTATTCTTTATTTCAGGAAAGAAGGAAAGACATCTCAGCATTAGTCCACCATCCATGATGCTCTTCCATATGATTCTAGGTTCAAATCCAGGGCCCAGTGCTTGATAAGATGCCCAGTCTATGAGGTGAGCTATGCTGTGACTCCCAAAGATAATCCCTCAAGTCACAAGAAAACACTGATTCAGTCAAGTAAAGATATATATATCTTTACTCCCATATATATATATATATATTGCTTCATGCCATTCTATTGTGTGATACTTCCTGTCCCATAAAGCACTGTCCTTACCACAGGGAGTTTCCTATGTAGTTGGTGAAACAGAAAAACACAGTATATAACTACAATTATTATAAAGTTACGTAGTGATATATATGATTGAGGACTAAAATTACACAGTTTTTCTATGGAGTCCAAAGGTAGGAGAAATCAGTCTGAACCAAAAATAATAATAAAGTTTTCCATCAAGGAAATAAGATTTGAGTCAGACCTTGAAACTTCATTATGCATCTTGAAGCTACTACAAAGATTTTCTGGCACGTAAAAAAATGTTTTAATTGGCATGAAGGGGAGTAGTATGCCAAAGAACATCTCCAGTAGAAAATTTTGGCAAATTTAGCTCAGGGTGGTCACCCTTTAAAACTTGCTTCCTTCTTCTCTCTCTCTCTCTCTCTCTCTCTCTCTCTCTCTCTCTCTTTCTCTTCCTCTCTCTCTTAGGAAAACAGCTAAATGAATAAAGAAATCAAGTAAGAATGAGGGGAGGGGAAGAAGAGTCTTGCATTGTTATGAGGGAGATAAAAGATCTTCAAACTAAAATTCCCTTTGTCTCAAAAATCACAGACACTAGCTAGCTACTTCATCCCACCTCACTTCATTTCATTACTTTTTGCATCTCAGATATTTGCCAGGTGAGACAGGGATGGTCAAGGTAAAAATTTTATGAGCACATATTTTGAGAGTCACAGGCAAGTGTTGACATAATTGATGCAGTTCTTTATTTAATTTGTCCATTCTCTTCTCCCAAACTCAGCCCCTTGGGGATATCCTGAGTTACCTGTCATCTGTTCAAACCCAGGAGCAAATAGGACCCCTAAGTAACTTACAAAGTCTGTATGCTCCTTTTACAAGACTAAGAGAGCTTTTGTATTTCAGGAAGTTCTATATCTGGTCATTTGGGAATGTGTTCAGAGATAGGGTCTTGTGCCTAATATTTGAGTTTCCTAAAATGTCTCAATATTTGGTTTCTTTTCTAACTAAGAAAAATCTGAAATTCTTTTCCCCAAAGTTCTTTAGACAACTACCTATTTTGCCTTTCTCCAACAATTAACTCAAAATATGTTACCAATGTGAACTGGTCAAAATTCTTAGCACCCTGTTTCTTACTCCTACTCAAGAGACCAAAAATCTGGGTTGGTGCAGCAGAAACTTAAATGGTCAAAAAGAAAAAAAGGCTTGGAATGCCCCTACAGAAAACCTTCCCCAAGTTTCAAGCATAGGTCTGAGGGAAAGTTCCTCAGAGTCTTTGACTCCAAATAGATCACTTTTGTCTCATAGCTTGCACTTGGTTCTACCGCCAGACAATGGAGTCACCTGTCGATCACAGGGGCCCTAAGCCAAGTGATTTTCATTATGTGCTTTAAAACTGCTGCTCAGTAGCCGAGCAATCTTCAGATGATGGGTGAGATCACTGAGCAGCTGGAGTAGCTCTTGAGCTCAGAGATTTGAACTGAAGAAACCTGCAGGCAGCTGGAGCTGTATTAATTTTTTTATACCATTTGGACTTCATTTAAACTCATGTTTCCCTCAGTGGGTGTGTGGGAAACAGTCACAATTTTTTTTTATGTAAGGAAAATAGATGGTGGTGCTATTAGCAAGTTTTATATAAGACTGGGGGAGGGAGGTTTAAAAAAAATCATAAGGAGCTTGTAGATGGCTCTTGGCCCTGCTCCAAGATGTGAGCAGCCTTGTCCTTTGCTCTTGTACTGTTCAGTCAGACTAATGGCCAGTGCTCAGTTGCTGGACTGGGTGCCTGTGTCATTGACACTTATTTCTTGGTCATTCTTGCATTTGCAGCAGCCAGCATGTGGCTCTGACAGGCTCAACCTCCCCCCCCACACACACACCACCACCACCACCTTCACCCCCCCCCCCACACACACACACACTCACACAGCAGCTTCTAACTGTTCCCATGCTCAGTCAAGGCTCCTAAACTTAATATGAGCCCCAGATCACATCAAATCAATAGGGTTTACAGTTAACAATATTTATATACCTTTCCCATATTTGGGAGCTACTCTCTTCCCTGATCCAGCTTTCTGGTCCTTTTTCCAGCCATGATATCATCTCCCTAGACAATAACTTGGATCTACCTGCATTTCAGATTTCAGGCTCAGGGCAAAAACAAAACAAAACAAACAGTACAGCCACAGGCCCTTTGGAATAGAACTAAAATATGCCTACTAGCTATCTACAAAAAGGAGGACTGCCACCCCAACTCTTCATCTGCACTACTCCAGCCTTTAAGTTCACCTTGTTTGGCTTTATATGTTAACTCTCTTTTCAGCCACCAGGTTCCAGATGCTGCCATGATGCCAACCAGACTTCCCTGGACAGACAACCCCACCAATGTGTCCCGGAGCTCCAATTCCCCAGAACCCCGCCCCACCAGGAAAAGAAAGAGACAGGGTGGGAGTATGGATTGACCTGTCAATGCCCATGTTCAGTGGGGAAACAATTACAGAAGCCAGACCTTCCACCTTCTGCATCCCACAGTGATCTTGAGTCCATACTCCCAGAGGGTTAAAGAACAGGAAAGTTATCAAGGAAGGGGATGGAATACGGAGTTCTGGTGGTGGGAACTGTGTGGAGTTGTACCCCTCTTATCCTATGGTTTAGTCAGTGTTTCCTTTTTATAAATAAAATTTAAAAATTTTAAAAAGAGAAGGATGACTACCTGATGATATCACTCATTAGTGGGCATTAAGAAACATAATGAGGGAAAATATATGGTGAAATTTGGACTAAGTATAGTGTATTACATCAAAGTGAAGGATTCTAGAAAAGGAAGGAGAGTAATGGGATTATCACTTTAGGAAAGGATGGGAGGGAGTCCAGCAGTAGTGCAGCGGGTTAAACACACATCACGAAGAACAAGGACCAGCATAAGGATCGTGGTTCGACGCCCTGGCTCTCCATCTACAGGGGCGTCCCTTTACAGGCAGTGAATCAGGTCTGTAGGTGACTATCTTTCTCTCTCCCTCTCTGTCTTCCCATCTTCTTTCCACTACTCTCTGTCCTATCTAACAACAATGACATCAATAACAACAGCAATGATAACTATGAAATGGAAAATACATGTTTTTTAAAGAGGAAAGGATGGGAAAGTGATGGAGGCAAAACTAGAGTCCTGATACATGATAATGGAAAAGGCCCTAGTGTTGAGGGAGAGACTGTCTTGCAGATGCCTATCATGGAGAGATGAGACATTGTATCTATGTGTGAACAATAAAGTGGAAAAACATTTTTTTAAAAAAATGTGATCCTACTTATATGAATGCTTGTTTTTGAAAGAAAGAGTTCATTGAAGTGATTCCAGAGCTAGAGATGTGTCAAGAAACCTGCTACCAAGTCCAAGTCTAGAATGACACACACACACACACACACACACACACACACACACACACACACACTAGTACTGCCCAGATCAAGGGGAATACTATATCCTGTCCAGTGGGCATATCTGTTCAAAACTTAGTCCTTTTGAGGCAGAGAGGGGAAACATAACATCTAAGCCTCTATATTTCTTTTGTAAGAACCTGGACAGTGGGAAACTGTTCAGAAGAGCACCCTTACTTGCTGTTATTAATGGGGCAGGTATCATTGGCTTTGCACACCATACATGTTTGGCCACGGAGCTGGGTTCTGGCAGGTGACACAATCAACTGGCACCATGCTGGACCCTGTGTTCCTAGGAGCAGAACCAAGACATATAAATCACCTCGCTCTGACTTTCCATATTTCCCTCAGAAGATGTCAGCTCCTCCACCCTCGCCTAGAGGAGAGAGTTTTATCTGTTTGGCTCCTTGTTGTTCCTCCAGCACCCAAGACAGAGCCTGGAAAACAGCTTCCTCCAGACACTGGCTGAGTGAATGAATAAGGGAGTGAGTGCTCAGAGGAGACCCAGCCGGCCTCTCTGTGAGAGTGATTTGGCAACAAGTGCACTGATTATTATCAGAACTGACCCTGTTTTAGACTTTAAATGTGAGAAATGACAATTTGCCTGACTCATCCTTTTCTGGGCCTGACTTGTTTTCTGGATGTTTATAATTGCCTGCTCTCCATTCACAATGCAGAGAAATTAAAAATTCATCATGTCTTAACATACCTGTCCACTTGAGTTCACCACTTGAATTTGACATAAGTTCCTTTTCCTCTCCTTCACTGAACTGTCAATTAGAACAATTCACCTAAGGGTTCCATTTTTAAAGAGGGCAGAAGTGATTGTTTTTATTTACATAAGCCAACTATTTGGATACTTTGGGGGCCCTGGAATTTGTTTTCATTATTTCCCTTCCATTTACAAATCTAGGCTGGGCAGATAGTGTATTGGTTATGTAAAAAAAAAAAAAAAATGCTGCCCAAGGCTCTGAAATCCCAGGTTCAGTCCCCAGCATCACCAAAAGCCAGAGCTGAGCAGTTTTCTGCCAATAAAATAAGATAAAATAAAATTATTTCTCACAAAAAAAATCACCAGTTAATGTACTGACCCTAAAGAGTGGCTAGAATCATGATAGACATCAGGGAGAAACAGGAAAAATATACATATATTGATTACCCTCAAACAGCAGATAGTCTATTAGACAAATAGTAATTGAAAGGCAATGTGATTAGTGGTCAAGTGGAGACTCTTAGAGAGCAGTATGTGGGCATAAATGAAGGAGAAAAAAACTCCCCCAGGAAGAGTCAGAAGACGCCTCCCAGAGAAGGTGATATACAGGGGTAGTCCTGAATCAGGAGTAGTTGTCACGGGGTGGACAGGGGTGAAGGGTTCTCAGGCAGTGAACACATGGAAAGGTTCCAAGATAAATCAGTGAAGCATGCAAGCATGCCAGGTGAGCAGCGGGCATGTGGAAATGTCAGGAAATGGGCATGACAGATTTGCTGCCCAGGGTGAAGAGCCTTCTCATCCAAGGCTTTGAAAAATGAGCTGCATTATCATGAACAAGAACCTGGGTTCAAACCCACAGTCCCCACCACAAGTGAAGCAGTACTGCAGGTGTCTCTCTCTAGCTCCCCTTTCCCTTTCAATTTATCTCTATCCTATCAGAAATAAATGTAAAGGGAAAAAAATGACTTCTTGGAGCAGTGAATTTGTCCTACAGACACTGAACCCTGGTGGTAACCCTGGTGGCAGACAGGGGGGAGGGGGGAGAGAGAGGAAAGAAGAAGGAGGAGGAGGAGAACAAAAGGAGGAAAGAGGTGGAGAGAAGGGAAAGGAAGGGGAGGGGAGGGGAGGGAAGAGGAGGGGAGGGGAGGGGAGGGGAGGGAAGGGAAGGGAAGGGAAGGGAAGGGAAGGGAAGGGAAGGGAAGGGAAGGGAAGGGAAGGGAAGGGAAGGGAAGGGAAGGGAAGGGAAAAGGAATGAGCTGCTGTCCATCAACAATAGAGATATATGACCCTTTAAGCAGAGAAGTGACATATCTTAAAAGCTAATTTTGGCTGTTATGTTGAGAATGTACCAGAAAAGAGAGGAGTCCAAAGAAGAAAGACTGCTCAAAGTCACTAAGAATCAGATAAATGCAAATTAAGATAACAATGAGATACCTGTGAGAATGTCATATATTAGAGAGGACAGTTGGCAAGGGTGCTGGAGGAAAGGAACCCTTCTATACTGCTGATGGGAATGCAAATTGGATCAGCCTCTGTGAACCAACCATGTAGCAGTTACAGAGAAGACAGCATAATGGTTACACAAAGAGACTTTCATGTCTGTAGCTCCAAGGTCCCAGGTTCACCCAGTCACCATAAACCAGAGCTGAGCAATATATAGCCGGGAGATTTCTCAGAACACTAGAAATGAACCTACCCTTTGATTCAGCAATTTATCTCCTGGAAATTTATCCAAAGGAAATAAAAAGCACCTATCCAATGAGATCTATGTTTACAGCAGCACAATTTGTTATAACTCAAATGTTGAAGCAACATAGCTGCCTAATAGCCGATGAGTGGCTAAGAAAGTTGTATTATAATTAGACAATGGAATAGTACTAAACTGTCAAAAATGATGAAGTGATCTCCTTGCCTCAACAGGGATGGAGCTTGAAGGAATCATACTAAGTAAGATAATCCAAAAACAGAAGGGCAGATACCAGATGGTGTTACTTAAAGGTGGAACTTGGAAAACAAGGACAGAAAGGGAAAATACAAAGTGAAACCTGCACTCACTGTGGTGGATTTCACCAAAGCAAAGGGTTCTAACAATGGGAAGAGGTGGAAAGGATGTTGGAGTCCTGGTCCACAATGGTGAAAAGGGGCCTATGTTGGGGGTGGGAGTGTTTTTAGACACCTATTATAAGAAGATGAGGAACTGTACCTGTATATCAACAACTGTACTGTAAACCATGAATCCCTCAATAAATTGACTTCTTAAAAATTTTTATATTTATTTATTTTCCCTTTTGTTGCCCTTGTTGTCTTTTCATTTTTGTGGTAGTTATTATAGTTGTCGTCATTGTTAGGACATAGAGAAATGGCAATAAATAAAAAAATGTATTTAAAAATAAATTTTAAAAAGGACAGAGAGAAATGGAGAGAGGAGGGGAAGACAGAGAGGGAGAGAGACCTGTAGACCTGCTTAACCACCTGTGAAGCGACTCCCCTGCAGGTGAGGAGCCGGGGGCTCAAACCGGGATCCTTGCCAGTCCTTGCGCTTTGCGCCACATGTGCTTAACCATCTAGCTACTGCCCAACTCCCAAAAAGGTGATTTTTAAAAAGAAAAGAAGAAGAAAAAAAAAGAGGGGGAGAAGTGGGAGCTTACTTACTGTTTTCCAGGAGAGATGACTTCTAAGAGCTACTTAGGAGAAAGAAGTGATACCTTAACAATAAAAGAGGAGGAAACAGATCAGAGCAAGGATTGGGTTCTCTTGTGAACATGTGCTCATTAGTCACCCAGGGGGAGGTGCCCAGGAGGAGGAGGTCAGGCTGTGTGTCTGCAGTTCCTGAGCAAGGGAAGCACTGAGGATATCACCAAGGACAGACGACACGCCAAGAGAATGAGAGGATCCTCAGAAAATACCCTCTAAATGCACAGTTTTCCGCATAATGAATCAGTTACATTGAGGGTAACTATCTGGTGCCAGGTGAATTTCATTGATTTTGATAAAGGGTGTAAGAGAAGTGTTAAGATGCCCAGGGACCCCTGAAATTTTAAACAAAACTTTATTTAAATGTAGCTTTTTGTAGGGACAGAAACTAAATTTTACCAAATTCTTAAAGGGGTATGAAATAAATTTTAAAAATGATGAAGGAGGCCTGGTGGCAGTACAGCAGGTTAAGTGCACATGGCATGAAACACAAGGATGAAGGACCAGCGTCAGATCCTTGTTGGCACAGCCGAATCCCCACCTGCAGGGGAGCCGTTTCACAGGCGGTGAAGCAGGTCTGCAGGTGTCTATCTTTCTCTCCCCCTCTCTGTCTTCCCCTCCTCTCTTGATTTCTCTCTGTCCTATCCAACAACAATGACAGCAATAACAACAAGAATAATAATAACAACACCAACAATGATAAACAACAAGGGCAACAAAAGGGAAAAAAATAGCCTCCAGGGGCACTGAGCCCCAGCAATAACCCTGGAGGCAGGAAATAAAAAAAAATTATTTAACAATTTTTAAATGATGAAAACCCAGTCTATTACAATAAGTATTACATATGTCCATGATATTGAGCATTTGAAGTGAATTAGGGAGAGGTACTATTCAGGCTAGAAAATAAGTTTGTAAAATTTTTGTTTCCATGTGATCATTTTTAGAAAAACACCTAGGTTTCACCAATACTGGGGGCGGGGGTAGAGAGATGAGGAGGTAGAGAAAGTGGAAAGAGAGGTTAATTGGATTTCATGATTTCGTGAGAAATATTTTGTATTCTATTCAGTTCAGATCAAATCCCCACAAACGAGTACTTTATACAGAAGTAGAAAAATGAAGTAACTGTCTCCCTGGTTTAAAATTATGACCTTGATCATTCTTACTGAGATCAGTATTAGCTTGCCCTCCATTCAGTTTATTCCCCAGTCACCATGACTTTCTTCCTGATTGTATTTCCTGTTTTGAATTTGATCCTAGTCTCTTCATTGTCTACTACAGCACATATCTTTCTCAACAATAGTTTTCTTTACGTAGAAGAGCCTTCATAGATGGCTCCACTTTTAACAGAATCTGAGTACAGTATAAACTGCTAATTATTTTTTCCATTCAAAGATGTCATTAGCAAACTGGAAAAAAATGGAACGAAAAATAATGTTTTCGTATTACTTATAAAAACCTAATATCCCAGATATATAAACAACTCTTACAACTTAACAGTTAAAAAATAATCTACTTTACTAATGAAGAAATTTATTTAAATGAAAATTTTTCCAAAGATACACAAATGACCAATAAGTACAGAAAATAATGCTCAAAATCACTAGTTGTTAGGAAGAGACAAGTAAAAAAACCACAATGAGATACCCCCCTCATAGGATGTGCAGACTTCTAAAAATATAATAAAGAAAATAATAGTTATTGGCAGAGATGTGGAAAAATTGGAAGCTTCATATGTAACTGATGGGAATATAAAATGGTACAATCACTGTAGAAAAAAGTTTGGGAGTTCCTCAAAAAGTTAAAGATAGAGTTACCATATGACCCAGAAATTCTACTCCTAGGTATATACCCAAGAGAAATGAAAACATATGTTCACAAGAAAATTTTCTACAGAACTATTCATAGCAACACTATTTATAATAACAAAAAAGTAGAAGAAATCCAAGTATTCATCAACTCACACATATATTTACAAACTTTGCTAAACCCTCATGCTGGAATATTATTTAGCCATAAAATAATTGTTTATCAGTACTAAAATATGGATGAACCTTAAAAACATTCTGCCAAATGAAAGTCTATGTACTATATGGTCCCAGCTATATAAAATGTCTGAAATAGACAAATCCATACAGACAGAAAGTAGATTGTTAGTTGCCAGTGGCGTGGGAGAAAAAAAGAACTGGAAACTATGAGATTACTTTCTAGGGTAACAGAAGTATTCTGGAATTATATAGTTGCAATGGTTGCATAACACTGTGGATATATTAAAAACCATAGTAGCTCACACTTCAGAATGGTTAAAATAATGAATGGCATGTTATATGAATTTCACCTACAAGAAAGTGAAGAAGAAGAAGAAGAAGAAGAAGAAGGAGGAGGAGGAGGAGGAGGAGGAGGAGGAGGAGGAGGAGGAGGAGAAGAAGCCAGTTGACTTTTGTGTCCTCTCAGAAATAAGACGATCAGAAAAACTGAAAAACTTAAAAAAAAAAAAACATTTCCCTCTATCTTTTCAAAAGTCAATCACTTTCACATAGGATGAGAAGTCTGTATTGTTCTGAAATTAGCAATACGTAGTCCAGGTATTTCAGAATATTGTAAATAACTAAACAGGCAAAAAATATTTGTACATATTGGTTTAGTGAGCACATATCTAAGATTTAGGATAAATAAAATGGAAATGCAGCCTGTTATAAGCCTCTCCAGAATTATAATGCTATTTTTCAAGTTAAAAATTCTTTGGAAGTGGTGGGAGAAAATAAGGAGGCAGGAGATCCCAGACGTCAACTTCCTGCCTTTGCTTCTTCTAGGGGTGAAAACTAGGTGTTGGTTCTCCAGACATCTTGAGATTCTTTTGACTTTCACTCTTTTTTAGATCAAAAGCATTTCCATTTCCAGTTGGAAAACCAGGATTCTTAAAATATCCACTATGCAGATATGCTGTTTCTGCCTGATACCCAAGACCTCTTGTTTCTCTCTGTCTTCATGTGACACAGCAAAAGAAATTTTGCTGTGGTAAACACACACACATTCTAGTGTGCAAAGACTCAGCTTCAAGCCCCTGGTCCCCAACTGCAGGGGTGAAGATTCATAAGCTGTGAAATAATGCTGCTGGTGTCTATCTGTTTCTCTCTCTCCCAGATCCCTCTCAACGTTTCTGTCTCTATCCAAAATAAATAGATTAAGAAATAATAAAAGAAGTGAACATTTTCATGATAGAGAGAAGGAGTTTGAGGCTGGGTGGTGGCACACCTGCACATTTATCATTCATAAGGACTTGGGTTAAAGCCCCCTACACACAAATACACACACACACACACACACTCCCCACCTGCGGGGGGGGGGTTCACAAGTGGTGAAGCAGCATTGCAGGTGCCTCTCTGTTTCTTTTCCACTCTATCTCTCCCACCCTCTTAATTTTTCCCTGTTTTATCAAATGAAGAAGAAAAAAGGAATACATATACATATATATGTGTGTATATATATACATATATATATATATATATATATATATAAAGAGAGAGAGAGAGAGAAAGTTTAATTTTTAAGGGGTTGTGGCAATAATGCAAACAAACTAACTACAAACAGTCCTAGTCCCTACCAGATTGCTTGTTAACCACGATGTGGTGTAAAAAAACAAAATCACAGGTTGTTGTGATTGTTCTAAGTAGCTGTCACTAGATAGAACAGGGGAGCTGGAGGAAGCATGGGTGTGTGCCCAGCTCTCCTAATAGGTCTTGACTAACACCTTTCCTAAACCACAGAAGCTCTCTGCGTAACTGTCAGGGGCCGCTATATCATTCATGGGAACCAATATAAACAAATTTGAGTGCACTCTTGTTTCATAAGTCACTCAGAATTTCTAAAAGGTTAGCAGCAAAGCATAGGCCAGCAGTTCTATCACAAGCCCCTGGGTTGGTGGAGACAGTTGGTTCAGAAGGTCCTCCTACCTCCTGGCTCCATCACCTCCTTCCTAGAATTTCAGAGAAGTTACTTCAACTCCTCTAAATCTCACCTTCTCACCTGCAACTGGAAACTGACACACACACACACCCGACCCCACCAGGAATTGTGTCTTAAGTCTCAAGCTTGAAGACTATTGTTTAATATGCTGTGATTTTTTTTTTTTTTGAAAGAAGCACTTTGCACTGAGCATGAAGGGTGGGAAAGCCATTTGGTGGATTAAATATGGATCCTTCAAAGATTAAGGGTGAGGGTGGGTTGGGGGGGCAGGAGGGGCTTCACCTCATCTCATTTCCAGCCTGACACACTTTGCCTTGCTCTGTGTTTTTATTAGCTCCTCTCCCGGTACATCGGTGGCAAGGGTGATGAAACCGGTGGCAGATTTAACTGCCAGGCAGCTGGGTCACTGTCCCGTGGGTCTTGTTGTCACGCTGCGGTCTTAAAGTGACCATGGCTGCTTGGGCGACTGCTTTCCCACAGACTCTGAGAGACCACTGAATAGTTAATCGGTGGCAACGGCGGCAATGGGGAAGAGGCTGTTGCTTGCAGACAGCACAGGAAGGCTGCTTTGAAAACTCCCAAGGTGGCTGAATATCAAGAACACAGCTCCTGCTGTGGGCAGCTGTGTGTGCGGAGGGCAGCCTGGGGGCTCAAAATCAAATCTCCAGCAAGGCTTGGTGCACACACCCCCCACGCCCTCCAGCTTCCTCAGCCCCTCCCACACATACACACACAACGTAGACAGCAGACCTAAACACTACAAGATGAAGAACCCCTCAGTACTCTCCCAAAATGGGTCTTATTTACCATTAGCTCCCTCCCCCTGCCCCGGCTTTAATTCTCAGCAGCATGAGTGAATAACGTTTTCTATACCCCCCCTTATTCCCTCCAAAAGAAGAGTATTAAGAAGAAAAACAAAACAAACAAACAAAACCCAAATGACTTATTTACTAGGAAAGAACCAAGGGGCCCTTACCTGGAACCTTCTCATGTCCCTGGGGTTTCCTGCTGTTTTCAAACAATTCTGATTGCACTTGAGGAAAAATTTTAAAAAGAATCTGTGAAGAGAAAGCAATGTGTTACTTTTTTTTTCTTTTTTAAAGTAAACATGTTTGAACAGAGCACATATCTGCATTATATTAGATTTGATTTGAACATGATTGTAGGGCAGGTCTGGGGAATTTCAGCCGGCCCCAGCCTGTGAAGGGACACTGGTGACCGCTCTGTAATTAGCAAATTTGGAAGTTTCCATTCCTCAGGCCTCTGCCTCCTTGCAGTCACGGCTGGGGAGTCTGCAGCGGTTCCCAAGCGGGACTCTACTTTGTGCACCCCCACCACCACCATCCCCAAATTGCTATGACACTCTTTAAAAACAGCACTAGGGTCCTAGTACGTGATGATGAAAAAGGACCCAAGTTAGGGGTGCAGACACCTATGGTGGGGAGGTGAGAAACTGTACCCATGTGTCAACAACTGTTCTGTAAAACTATTAATCCTCCCTCACCCCAATAAAATGATATTAAAAAATAAAAGCGGATATGACTCCTGCCGGGGGCAGGGAAACCTTGCGCTGGGGTGAAAATTGACGTGACTTAGCCCATGGAGTGGCTTAGCTCAAAGATGTGACTTTCTTTTCTTTTAGACACACACACCTTCCCTCATGCTCCCCCTTCCATACATCACAGACACACCCTCTCACACAGAAGGGGACTGACATTATCAGCCAATATGCAAACAATCAGACAGTAGGATGTCATTGTCCCAAGACAAAAAATCAGTCCTGCAAGTCCACACCAGGGATTTTATGATTAACAACAAGTGTGATCATTCTTTCTGATCTCCTGTAGACCATGCAGAGCAACACGGAGACACAGGAGAAGGGTTTGAGTTGATCATTCGTAAAACACAGCTTCGAGCCAACCTTCTAAATAATCTTGGTGCTCAGTGTTTTGCTGGCCATCTCTCATCAGACAAGCGGATCATCTAAGGAAGATGACAGAAGCCATCTTTGCAGTCTTTTACTTATTTAATGTTTGGAATTTTGTCTCCAGATACAATAAGTTTTTCATTTATTTCACTTGCAGAGTCCTTTCCCTTAAAAAAAAAAAATCCTGCTTTTGCAGTGTTAAAGTCCCAGGTGAGCTCGGCCTATTTCCCTTTCTGTTACTATGACAACGAAATTTTACCGCAGTCCCAAAGTCCCTTCAGAACTCTCACATCCATGCCTTGAATTAGAACTTTAAAGGAAAAGATATATATTTTTCTCCAGGATTTGCCAACAAAAATAAGGAAAAAATCAACAATGCTTCCAAAAAAAAATTCTATTTTAGGCAACTCACAACAACATGACCTTCTGTTTATTTTCATTTTTTCAAACTATCATGCAAAAGAATTAGAGAGCACTCCAATTAATTGTATTTATCGGTTAAAAAAAACCTGATGAGAAGATAAACAATAGATCATGAAGGAAGATAGAAGGGGAATGGCACTCTTTGGCGTGTTTTCTGCAATCAGTGCTCTTTAATTAGAATTTTTAAAAAATAAATGTATTTTTTCATCAGATATTCCTGAATTCCATCTATGAACAAGGCTGAGTGTGAATTTGGAAAGAACAGCTCACCATTTTTCCATGATTTGGGACCATCTGCTTTAAACGACTCTCTTTCAGTCTTTTCTGGGATAGGAGGTTAAGTATTGACTCCTATGCTCTGAAAAGCGGCCACTTTTTACATGTGGTGACTCCCATGACAAGGCTTTACAAAAAGTGCCTCACACTGCCTTTGGCACAGTGCTCAGATTCACGGCTCGCTCCCACTTTGGAGAATGCAAGATGCAGGCCTACTGTGATCAGAGTGCCTCAGAAAGTGGTGGCGCTGTTGCTATTGAACAAAAGGTTAACCAAGATTCCCAGATGTTTGGTTTTTTGCTTGTTTGTTTGTTTTTGAAAGAGGGAGATGCTTTTTCAACTGTGCATTCAGTGGTGCGGGAGGTGGTGCAGTGGATGAAGCATTGGATTCTCAAACATGAGGTCCTGGGTTCAGTCCCTGGCAGCACATGTACCAGAATGATGTCTGGTTCTTTCTCTCTTTCACCTCCTATCATTCTCATTAATAAATAAACAGAATCTTTAAAAAAAAAAAGTGCATTCAGAGCAGAGTCAGCTCCAGCCATTTACAATGCACAGGGCTGCTCTCTGGATGCACTTGAACTTGCCTTTCTCTCACTTGAGTCTCTTTCCAAAGCTTCCACCCCCATCAAACACCCCCATGGATGTTTTACATCTTTTCCCCTACTGAAACCAAATCAAGTGCTTTTTATTTCTCTCTCTCTCCCTCTCTCTCTCTCTCTCTCTCTCTCTCTCTGATTCCTTCATTTTTTAAAAAAAGTTTTGCCGCAACCAGACTCCTTATAATTCATTCAGTATTATACTTCCCCTCATCTACTATTTAGCCCCACCCCCTTTTCCAAAATATTTCTGGTGAAAACATTAATGCTCATGAAGGCATTACTACATGAATGATGTGGTAGTTGGAGATAAATGTTTACATAAAATCAAATGATTTAGGGAAACTAGGGGCTGCTGAAAGACTTTATTCATTTTTAAATTAGGACTTTTAACGGCTTTTTGGATGGAAAGCACCTAGTTTCAACTCTCCTGCTGGCCTGAGGTCTGAGTCTGTAACCTGTACAGACCCCCACCCCCCAAGCCCCATGCTCTCAGGATAGAGCATTCTACCCACCACGGGGAAAGGGCAGAAAGGGAGAGAGGGAAAGAAATTTTTTTTTTAATTCTCTCATACTTTCCAGAAGAATGCATAGCCACTTCTAAAAGGCTAACACCAGAAATTAAGGTCTGGCTATTTTCTATATGGACCTACAAAATTAATTAAAAGGAATTCTGGAGCTTTCTGAAATTTCCATTTTCTTCTCTTTATTTTATGCACATCTTATGCCTCCCTCCTCTGTCTCCCCCCCACCCCCACCCCATTATGCTCAGGGTCTTGGCTCAGAACCCTTTACTAACTGTACCATCCATTAACCACAGGATAGCTTGCAGGGAACAAATCCCCTGGGTCTAGATCCCTCCAAAGTCAGAGCTGCCTGGAAAATGTCAGCTTTCTCCATTCCGAAACGGGAAATCAAAACGAATTACAAGATTCAGGCCAAATGTGCAGATTCTCATCAGGATGGAAGTTATTTCCACTTTCTCCAAACAATGTGGATTACATAAATATTACACACACTTGGTGTGATACACTCTTCAAGTTTTCTAATATCACTCCTGAAGAGTAAACACTGACAACTAATGATGCATCCTTTTCGTATAGATAAAGAACAGGGATGGAATCAAAATATGAACTTAAGCCCTCAGATTTCAATTTGCTTCCTAGGTCAATTAAGGCAGTAGAATGTACCAACTGATAATTTCTTCCCTCTCCAAATATTTATTCTATGCTGATGCTATGCACAGCTTAATCTGGCACTAACTGCCTCATTCCCTAGATTCAGTTTCTTCAACTGTTAAAAGTCTGACTAGAATACCTCTAAGTTTTGTCTCAATGCAAATATTCTATGATTACAAAAAAAAAAAAGTGCAGAATTGAGAAGTTGCAGAAAGAGATACATTAGAGAAGGAGATCACCAGAGGGGGTTTAAAAAAAAAAAGAAAGGCCATAACTTGCTGGAGTCCAAGTCCCTGTACAGGAGGTTGTGGGGGAAGGTTCTGGGCTGAAGGTTAAGCCCACTGATTTGAGAATAAAAGAAAAATTAACATGGAAAGCTGATGGGTGGAGAGGGCTGATGTCATGGTCAGAGTTGGTGGTAACCTGAGGTTTATGGTCAGGTTGTTAAGCAAGATGAACCATTCCCTTAGGATCCTTTCTCACTGCTTCTGAGGCAGGAGGAGGTGTCTTAGGAATACTACAGATCAGAGTTGTCTCTGTCCCTGCTCACCATCTTGTGTGGTCCAGCAGCTGAAGGGTACAGAGGTCACAGTGAAGGAAAGAGGCTTGGCCAAAAGTCTACTCTGTTCTGCTCTGAGCTATGTGCTTAATACACAATGCCTTATTTATTTCTCCCAACCTTACAATGAATCATCTCACAGCTAGGAAAGACAAAGGCACCAAGAATTTAAGAAATTGGCCAAGATCACACAGCCTCTAAGTGGCAGAAACTAGGATTTTCACCTGGACCTTTCCTGGTGGTAACTTCCATCTGGTATCTTGTTTCCTACATCAGATAGATTGTGATCATAGTTACACAACTCTGTGAATATAACTAAACAGCAAAACAGCAGGAACCTCACATCTTCACTATAGAGCCCCTACTTCCCTCAGTCCTGGCACCCTTGGATAGGGCTCACTTTCCCGTATGCATCTCCCAATCCATACCAAATAATATTGCATCCGCCGATCACAACCTAACCAAAGCAACGATTGCCATCTCAACATGCTTCACCTCAGAGTGTATCCAGAGACTTCACGTGTGGAATGACAACCCTTCAGCTTCATTACTCGGGTGAGACCTTTCCTTTTATAGTACACTCTAATTTCATCTCAGGTAGTTCACTTTCTAACAAAGTCCCATAACCTAGACATACACCAGTTTCTGTGAGAGAGAGCGTATGTGCACACGTATCCATAAACTACTGCAAAATATATACCTGAAAGCAGGATTACACTAGAGTTTGCAGTGAGTACCTCCCTAACACTTCCTCTCCACTATTCCAAACTTGGGATCCATGATTGCTCAACAAATTGTTTGGCTTTGTATGTTAACTCTCTTTTCAATCACCAGGTTCCAGATGCCACCAGGATGCTGGCTAGGCTTCCCTGGATTGAAGACCCCACCAATGTGTCCTGGAGCTCAGCTTCCCCAGAGACACACCTTACTAGGGAAAGAGAGAGGCAGACTGGGAGTATGGACCAACCAGTCAATGCCCATGTTCATCGGGGAAGCAATTACAGAAGCCAGACCTTCTACCTTCTGCAACCCTCAACGACCCTGGGTCCATGCTCCCAGAGGGCTAGAGAATGGGAAGGCTATCATGGGAGAGGGTGGGTTATGGGGATTGGGTGGTGGGAATTGTGTGGAGTTGTACCCCTCCTACCTTATGCTTTTGTTCACTAATCCTTTCTTAAATAAAAAATTTAAAAAAAAAAAATAAAGAAAAAAAAATAAATAAACAGCAAAACAAAACAAGATGAATTGTACATTTTGAACCAATGAACTCTATAGGATATAGATTACATCTAAATGAAGCTTTTTTATTTAGCTTCAGAAAACATGATCTGAAAAGGCAAAAAATAAAAAGAAGGGGGCAGGATTCTTATTGGGGGGTAAGTAAGAAGATTAAAGGATCCTGAGGGAAAATTTTAAGCCAAAGATATGAGCAAATACTTAAATCTGGAACTCCCAACACCACCACCACCACCACCACCAAACACATACACAACAGATTCATTGACTTACTCATTGAATCAACAGGTATTAAGTGTATACACTGTGTGTCACAAAGGTTCTGACACAGTGGCAAATAAGACAGACAAAACCCATGCCCTGGTGAATCAGACCATTAAACTATTCAACATATACTTCAAATTCTGGGATGAGTCAGGAGACCCCTGAATATACTATAACTAATATCCTAGAGGACTTGCTAGAACTCACTAAATTATTTGTTCCTCTCTATCCTCTTCTACCCTAGAATACTGGAATGCTCAAATTGTTCAAGAGTAGGATAAACATCAGTGACTTTACAAGTACCCCAAACTTACTTCAAATGGAAACTGAGATCTACACTAGATGTACAAATACAGTGCTGAGTTAAAGTCTTGTGGGCAAATGGTACAATAGAGAATTATTTAATAACAGAAAGGATAGCTACTTAATATTCAGTCCAGGTCCAATGACCTGACTATAACAAAACCTAGCATATTATTTCTCCAAATTTGTGGAAGAATCTTTCCATTTGCTTCCATTATGATAACCAAGATTTAATGTCATCTAAAAGAATTAACACAAAAATATCTTAGGAAAACATTGTGAAAGGTATGAAAGCTTCTTTCAAGAAAAAAAGATTAGATAGAGATGAATATCAAAGAAATATGAACTTGACTCTAATTCAAGCTATCATTATGCAGAGCCTTGCTCTATGCAGAGTAATATGAATATAGTTCCTTATACACTTCAAAATATACTAACTCTTCCTTCCCGATGATATGGTCATATCTTATACACCATAGAGATGAATCCTCCCACCCCCCTCTTAGTCAGCAGCAGGTTGAACTCTACTGGCTGAGCCATCTCTAGAGTTGATTTAACCTTACAAATCTTGCAGGTGTTTAAAAGTCTATGTTCATTGATTTTTGAAGAAAACATGTTTTATCTGGATTAACTGCTAAGCCTCCTTTCCCAGAGTCCAATAAATTAAAATATAGTTGACCAGTACTATTTGTGTTTGCTTCTGCTAAGAAGACATCCCCATTCTAATATTATTTCTGAAAACTACCAAATATATGGATAGACTGAATCATAAAGCCACACTAGAAAGGAGGGGGTTTCTTTCTTCCAGAACCCTTTCAAACTGACCTCCTTTTGAGGACTGGGTAGATTGAGGGGCAGTGTGGATGGACACACCAATGAGTCCATTTTTTAAAGTCATATGGCAGCTTATTATGCTTTATATAAAGGAAAACCCTAGGTGATTAGTTTCCACTTAAAGCCAGTAAAATGCATGTCAATGATGTTGCATTTCTAATTTGTCTTAACTTTAACATTCTCTTTCTTTCCAATCAGAGAGCATCCACTTTTTCCTCCAAAAGTCTCCAGTAGAATCCAACCCCAGACTGCCCAATAAGGTGAAAGTCAACAATAGTTTCCAGTTTGGGCCTAAATGTGATGTCCTTGATAAATCCCTTGATTGCTGATGTGTCAGTCTAGATTAGGAAAGGTAGTGAAGCTCTAAAGGCTTCCTGAGACTCTGACTCAAGTTAGCAAAAATGTAGAAACCCTGAAAAGTCAAACTCTCAACTGGTTCTTAATATGCCCCCCCAAAAAATTGACGTTGGATCATTTGAGAATTTTGGGAGTTAAGATTTGCTTGAAAAGACAGCAGCCAGCACAAAGTCTCAAAGGGTCCATGGAAAGAAGAGATTTAAAGTTTTTGACTGACTTGTAACTTGATTCTCCATTAGGTAATAAATGTTTATCTAACACAAACAGTAGTTACACATCATGTCATTTCCACTGATATTCCTATGATAGCGACACATTATGATGAAAGCTTACTCACTTAGACTATTTTCACAAAAGATCATTTCAGATCTGAAATTTTTAAGTTTACAGAAAAGGAGGAGGGTGCTGGGCAATGTTGCAATGTGCAGAGGGACACATGGGGGAGGCTTCATGAGCAGTAAGTAGGTCTGCAGGTGTCTCTTTTCATCTCTACCTCTCCTTCCCCTCACAATTTATCTCTGTCCTACCAAATAAAAAAAAATTTTTTTAAAGGAAAGGAATGGGAAAATGGCTCCACAGTGCTCACACTGAGGCCCCAGCGATAACCCTGGTGGCAATTTAAAAAAAAAAAAAAAAAGAAGGAAGGAGGAAGTGTCTAATTAACAAAATTTCTTACTTCTAACTGTATTCATCTTCTCTAATTCTCCTTGGCTAAAAAAGACTAACTGTGATCATGACTATAACAATGATAGTAAATAGTCCATATCTATTGATGCATTGATGACCATGGAAAATGTCATTTAATCCACTCAACTCTGAGTCAGCAATTTAGCATCCTCATTTTACACAGGAAGTAAACAAGACTCAGAAAGCTGAGATTATTTGGCAAGGAAAAACAGCTACTAAGAGGGCTGGGGAGACAACATAATGGTTTTGCAAAAGACTTTCATACTGGAAGCTCTGAAATTCTAGGTTCAGTCCCCAGAATTACCTAAACCAGAGTTTATCAATGCTCTGGGTCCTCTCTCTCTCTCTCTCTCTCTCTCTCTCTCTCTCTAAGTAAAAATAAAAACAGCTAGTAAGTAGGACAAAAGCGGAACTCAGGTTGGTCTGACTCTCAGCAAAATATTGTTCTGGTGGGAAAGTGATCAGACATCTTTGAAATAAAAGATGAGATACTTTATCAATCAGCTCTTTGTATCAGGGGATTAGATTCATTGATCTACATGAGGACTCGTGCCATTTACTTCAGTTACTCTCTGGAAATGAAAGATTATAATCATTCATACTGCAAATAATAATAAGCAAACAAGTAAAAATATCTGTGGTCCCGATTAGGAACTGCAACCTAGAAATTCTATGACTGTTTTGGAGTATTCAGAATAAGACAAACAAATCAATCAGATATTTGAAAAACAAGACACATCAGGAACCCAAATGGTTCAAAGATGGCATGGCACAGGTAGCTGTCATTCTTGATGGGAAAAAAAAGGTGATAGATTTCTCTCTTGTGTGAGGACATGCAAGACCAGTTGTTCATCAGGATTGTAAGGGCAGGGAGTTGAACAGGAAGTCACATATGTAACATAAGAAGTTGAGTTCAATTTCAGAGAACATTTTTTGAGAATCAAATCACCACAGCTAAATTTTGAAAGCATTACTCAAGGGACAGAGGAGATTCTCTTACATTGGAGATTTTTTAATAGACAAGCAAGTTAATTCCTCCAGTAGTGGACAATTTCAGTCCTTTATGTGGCAGCTCATTGGAGAGTCCCTACCATCCATTTCCACAAGATTTCAAGAATTCTGTTGTTGTTATTAATAGCTTGTTTAATATTTTGGTGAAACATCAAGAACCCTCACTTTCTCCCTATTAGAGCAGTAGTAAGGCTCAGTTATCTATATAAAGTATTCAGGCAAATACCTAATACATAGCAGTTTGGTTTTGTTTAACCTCTTACTAGACATACTTATCCACTTCCATCAGTTACCCATTCTCTCCCAGTCCATTTGAGCATGACCTACTTCCTAAACAAAATCATAACAGAAAGTTGTCACCAATTCAAATCTGGTTCTTTCTGCATTGTTCTCTCCAGTATTATTCTGCATTCTATTTGAAGAGCTTTTCTTAATTTTCAGAGAGAGAGAAGTCTTTAAAAGAAATATGTACTCCAAAACAACAAGCTGCAGGAAAAGAACAGCAACAAAAATATGGCGGGCCAAACTCCTCAACGCTGTTTTCAGTAAACTATGGTCAAGCAAGCACTTCTGAGATGCAAGCAGGCACTGGTTCTTAGCTGGCAACTGGCCCCAATTGAATCATTTTCTATTCAGCACTCATTTCAATTACAAGCTCCTGGAAGTGACATTTCAGTTTGGCAATAGATCCTTCGTTACCAAACTCAGTGTCTCCTGAGTGGGATCTGCTGTATTCATTTAGGCACCAGAAGGGAGCAACTTCCCCCACTGTGTAATTCTGACTCTGTATCAATAAACTTCATTTCAAAGGCATTTCATGATTTTTTTTTTCCTGAAGTGAATGTCTCCCTGAGCTCAAATGGCAAACAATCGACTGTACACCAAGGTACCAAAATGGGGACCACTTTGCTTATCCATTTGATCCTCACCAGTTTTTGAGCACCTGCAGTGCTGTGTGAGGATTTTTTTTTTGTCTCCCCTTCTATGAAGAGGAGAATTCCATTACTTAGCATCATGAAACTCACAGGGGGAAAAGAAAAAACTAAGGATAAATTCCTGTTTCTGCACTCAGATGAAAATCTGACACTGCTAACAAAAATAATAACTGAACTCTTTGGGCTTGAATTGGGATCAAACACTGTCATTCCAATTGCTTTTATAACATGTCTTTGGAGGGCTCTTTGCAATATGTATAGTTACATCTTTTCTCTTTTTAAAAAACCTAAATTCTTTCTTTTAACCCCTTCCTTCTGACTTCTCATAAGAGAAAACACACACACACACACACACACACACATACACACATGACTGGAAAAGAAAAAAAAAGACTGAATACATGCTACAAACTGGTTTTGGAAAACATCTTTCAGTGAGACTTCAGAATTAAAATACAAATCTATTTTCCTTTCTAATGCCATGACTACTCGTGTGAAGGAGAGAAAATGAAGTTATTAGTCAGCCATCAGCTTAATGGGTTCTTCCCATTCTATTTCCTTAGCGCCCATTCTCCCCTCTGCAGCCCTCCCTCTCCGCCCCCTCCCATGACTCTGCCCTCCTTGTGAAGCTCATCTATGCTAGGCTGAGCAGTGAACACCAATTACACCAAAAGCCCTTTGCTGCTGCCTGGTCCGCTGGTTTTACTGTTTTGCCAGATGGTTGAGGCCAATGTGTAAAACTCTCTACCCTACCATTAATTCATAACTCGGTAATAACTTTCCCACGGCTCCAGGAAATTGAAATGAAGTGCAAATATGAATATTTGGAGAGGGAATCAAGGTTGGACAACTATTTTACACCTGCTAGAATAGATACCAGTCAGACAAAAAAGAAAGAAAGATGCTCCACTTTACACAGGTTTGAATGTGACTTGACCAAAATGGAGACTTTCGGACTAGATAAGCAGTGGTGGTTAAAGTGGCAGATCGAGTTCAGAGTTGGCGCTTCTCCTTTCATTACTTTCTCTCAGCAGTTTTCAACTTTAGGCTGACTGTACCTATGGGTCCATTCACTAATGACCTTGAGTTTGAGCATCTATGGAAGGCTATATTCTTATGACAGAATTATGGACCAGCAGCTATGAGTGCATTCTCGTGCTAAGACAGGACACCATCCAATGTTTGTTAGCATCATTAAACTAAAACTGACTTTTCACCTGCTCCCATACCATATGCAGCTGCAAATTTTTAAATTAAACTATGAAGCCATGCATAAATTTACATATATTACAGACTAGCCTCTCCATTTAACATGCAAATGTACTCCAATGTTTCAGAACACCTTCTGTCGCTAATTAATTTGCTGAATTATAATTAGACTAATCCTGCATAATTAATAAGCACAGATTTTTTTTTAATTTGTAAGCAGCTTGAGGAGATCATTCACTTCCTTCTATAAACTGCTAAGTAAGTGTTAAAAAAAATCTGGAAAGAACATGTGTGAAAAGGTATGTTTGATGTCGCATACAAACTCAAACTAGTGTGGAAGATGCAGAAGTCAGTATTGATAAAGGTATATATTTGAAGCCAAAATTCAGACAATCAAAAAAAATGCATTCAGAGGATGGGGACTAATTCTCCCTTTGTCTCCTTGTATATTGTGTTTTATTCTTTGCCTCTCATTCATAGGATCTTCCAAGATCACAGAGGCAGGAGAGGATTAAAGTAACCGTATGTTGTATTAGGAGAGATAATGATATTAACACTCCACTGTATATCAAAACACTCTGTGCATGCTGGGTGCTTATAAGCCCCTTTGATGGTATTTGGAATCATTTTCATTTTGGCTGCCAAAAACACCCGAGATCCATCTAGTGGAAACAATTAAGTTCCATTAGTACTGTATCCATTTGGTAATGATTACAATGAAGGGTCCCTCTTTAATGCTGAAGAGTAGAGTCTCAAAGAATGGTATGCATCTGTGAGCCTGAAAGTGTGAAACCATATAGTTTTATAACCAAACATGAAACTTAATTTTGACCTGACAAGGAAATCAGGGTCAAGAAAACTCAAGGTACATGACTTGTTAGAACAACAATTTGTCCTGCTTTCTATCTTACCGCCTTTCAGCCACCAAGTTGCAGATGCTACTATGATACCATCCTTACTTCCCCAGGCAGACAACCTCAACAATGTGTTCTGATATCTTACCTCTTCAGAGCACTAGCCCACTAGGGAAAGATAAAAACTGGATGGAGTTTTGGACTGACATGCCAATGCCCATGTACAACGGAGAAGCAATTACAGAAGCCTTCTGTACTGCAAAAAGAATTTGGGTCCACAATCACAGATAGAATTTCCAATGGAGGGGATACGACACAGAACTCTGGTGGTAGAAACTCTATGGAATTATACCCCTGTTATCTCAAAGTCTTGTTAATCATTACTAAATCACTAATATAAAATAAAAAGAGAGAAAGAAAGAGAGGAGTAAGAAAGTTCATAGCAGGACAAGAATCGGGAAGGCTAAAGTGAGCTTAATAGAAAGTCAGACAAATCAAGAGTAAATCTAAAAAGACAGAGTGGGAGATGCATGATCGAGCAGGGCAAGTTATCAAACCTTCAAAGAAAAGAAAAATATAATTTTGGAGCACTCCTTTGACCTTCTATCCAGCTAAATCACTAATATCATCAGCCAAAAGACTGTTAAGGCCAAAAGAACAGAGCCTCTTGAAATGTGCCCGGCTTCCTGGCACTACAATGCTGTGTTTTCACATGACTTTGTACACAACTTCTGAAGAAGAGGGAATGATTTCCCCACACTCATTACTATTTGAAATACACACGCTCTCCTTCCCTGTCATGCACCTTTTTGTTTGTTTGTTTGTTTGTTTGTTTGTTTGTTTGACAAAGTTAGGACATAATCAAGCTTGGAAGCTGAGCCAAAGGCTCAAAGGTATAACAGTACCAATAGGTGCCAAAGGGGACAAACTTATAGATAACTTTTACTTCTGTTCTAGGAGTTATTAGTTCCTCTAGTTCCTTTTCTCCTCTTTATCTGGAAGGAGAAACCAGAAGAGCTACCTCAAGAGGTTGTTGCAAGGACTAGTCAGAGGGATTCTGAAAACACCAAGAAAAGGCTGTGACAATTACTCTGAGCTCAGCAAAGCTTGAACAGTTTGAAAACAAGAGATACTTGGACAGTCTTGCTGGGTCTTTGCCATCAGTTCCTATCTGAAAAAAAATGAAATGGTTTGGGGGAAAAAACAAAAGTCCTAAAAGAAAAGCATCTCTCTGTGCGTTTCATAGTTACTCAAAAGGAATATAATAAAAACTAAATAAATACTAATGTAAATACTAATTAAGAGACTAGAATTACTTTCCTTGAAAAACTATATATGCAGGGGCCATGTGGTGGCACATCTGGTTGACTGCATATGTTACAATGTGCAAGGACCCAGGTTCGAACTCCTAGTCCCACCTGCAAGGGGAAAGCTTTGCAAGTGGTGAAGCAGTGCTGCAGGTCTCTCTGTCTCTCACCCTCTCTAACTTTCCCTTCCCTCTTGATTTCTGGCGGTCTCTATCCAATAAATAAATAAAGACAATTTAAAATTTTTTTAAATATTAAAAAAGGAAAACTATATATACAAATAGCAAAGACCACTTTAATAAGTTTAGCTTTCAAGAAAAACCATTTTGATATAGTATACTTGTCCTTCAGACTCCACATAGTTCATTTCAGACAGTTTCTCTGTTAGTAATTGCAGGAGTGCATTTTTCTAAAACTTAAAAATTGGTAAATAGTTTTAACTCACATCAAGTCCTAGACCCAAGAACTCTGCTTACTCCTTAGAGCAGAGCTTAGAGATAACAAGAAGTTGCCCAGTCAAGTTCCATACAAGAGGCAAGTGGTTTGCTTTGGTTTTAGGTGTTTTGTGCATTTTTTTTCCAGCTTTACCCAGCCAGTTTCAAGATATGAACTTATGGGTATTAGTAAAGAGGAAGTAATTTTGATCCATATGGAGTTCACATTTGAGAAACCCCTGATATGGGATAGAAAACAGAAATAAGTAGAAAGATAAAGGACTCTGGCATTGAAGTACTAAGGTCTAATGCATCTCATTTACAAATTCACATCTTTAGTTAGTGGGTTTTTCTTCTAAATTCCAGGAATTTTTTTTTTCTAATTTTACTTTTTGGAAGGAAGATCTTCTTCCATGAACTTCACTTCTAGTTTATTCTTATAATTCATTCTCTCTCTTTCCCTTGTTCTCTCCTTTCTTCTCCCTCTTTTTCTCTCCAGACCCCCAATTCAGGATGGTATGTTACACTAACGGCTATATAAAAGCTGGTGGACAATGAGGAAGAAGGTGAGTTAGGAAGGACTAAAAGAGAGAGAGAGAGAGAGAAGGAAAAAAGAAAGAAATGAATTTAATTACATCAAATGTTCTATTTCATCTGATATAGAACGATGGCTTGCCTCTACTCTAGTCATGAAGACCCATATTCACAGTTAATGTAACCTTCATGCCAAAACAGGAAGAAAGAAAGAATGTGTAACCTGACAGGTAGCAGGTGGTACATATGGAATTATCATTGGCTATTAACACCAGGTCAGGTATCATATTAGCCACTTTCAGACTGCATTTGCCAAGCCCACATAAAAATATAAAACCAGGTATTTCAATATTCTGTAGCTCCCTTAACAGAACAGATTTTCTTGTGTTACTCATAGTAGAATCAGTGGCTTTCATTAGACATTTTAAACTTTTTTTTTCCTTAAAGGAAGAACTAAACCAAACTGAGATGATATAAAAGAAAAACTAGGACAAAAATCAGGTCAAGAATTTGATACAAAAGGCAATCAGATAAGTCTAATAATATTCAAGAGTATTGTCAGTTTTGCAGACTATGATTACATGAATCTAATCTCAAATGAGCATTGATTCAGGAATCTGTTGTTATCCCCATGTTTTATTTTCTATGCAAACTATATTGATTCTAGAATCTCTATTAACTCTGTGAGAACTAGTAGATTTTTGGAAATCTCCAAAATAATGATTTCAATAATGAAATCTTTCTTTTACAGGCCACTGGAGAGGGGTGTTGTTGTTGTTGTTTTGTTTTGATTTAATCTGTTTAAAATCATTGCATTTTCTTCTAACTCTGGACATCTCACAGACACCATAAACTCATCCAAATTCTCCTTTGCCCGTGAATAAGTATGTAAGCAGGATTTCTTCCTGCTTCTTAATCTTTCTCTTGGTTAAACATAAAACTCCCCACACCACTTAGGTACCTTACAGCATAATCCAGGAAAGTTTAAATGTAAATGGAGCAAATTTATGCCATGTCAAAAAGTCAGTCCCAGATGCTTAAAACAAGAGCCTGAGTCCATTTTAAGGTGTCAAAATTCCCAAGTTGTCTAGCTCATATTCTTCCTTTTCAAATAACTTCCAAATTACTATGTTGTCTTTGCTTTTGTTTTGTTCTCCATTTTTAACCTGGTTTTACAAGCTTACAAGTCCAGACCATTCTTAAAGATTGGAAATTCATTTCAGTCCCTGTCCTCCATTAAATAAGATTCCTTTTAGGTTTTATTTAGTTTTTAATGCATATATAACCAGTAAGTTTTATATACAAATTGCATTTTTATATTTACCTTTACTTGTGGACTTTATTTCATTTTTTTATTGGAGGGATTAATGGTTTACAGTCGACAGTAAAATACAGTAGTTTGTACATGTGTAACATTTCTCAGTTTTCCACATAACCATCTACCCCACCCCTACGTCCTCCTCTGCCATCATTTCCCAAGACCTGAACACTCCTCTTCTACCCCAGAGTCTCTCACTTTAGTTCAATACACCACATTAAATAAGATTTATTCTTAATCTCTGATACAGTATGATACATATCTATGTAGTACATTTGCTTGAGGATCATACAGTCAAGATGACACATAAAGCAGTGAACAAAAACACTTAAGAAAAAAATTGTGAGAGTATTTGATATCCACAAAGATCCTACACTTGAAAATAATTCAGGGGCCAGGTGGTGGCACACTTGGTTAAGCACATACACTACAGTGAGCAAGGACCCAGATTCAAGCCCCTGGTCCCCACCTGCAGGGCTAAATCTCCATGACTGGTGAAATTGGGTTGCAGGAGTCTGTCTCTCTCTCTCCCCCCCTCCCTTCTCGATTTATGTCTCTATCCAATAGTAAATTAATTAATTAATTAATTAATTCGTTAATTTTTTAAAAGAAAAGAATTCACCTTGGGGCCAGGTGGTGGTACGCCTGATTGAGCGCACATGTTACAATGGGCAAGGACCTGGGTTCAAGCACCTGGTCTCCACCTGAGGGGGAAAGCTTCACTGCTGTCTTGGTCTCTCTCCCTTTCTATCTCCCATTTCCTTTTAATTTCTGGCTGTCTGTATATAGTAGATAAATAATGATAATAAAACATTTAAAAAATAAAATAATTCAACCATTTCTCCTCCAGAACAGAGAGAGCGCGCACACACACACACACACACACACACACACACACTGAGAGACAGGATAGTAAACACACTGACACCAAAATAAGTAGTATCTAGTCTCAAAACTCAAATGGAACTGAATTTTCACTGTCATTAGTTTTCTGAACTTGCAAAATGCTTCTGAAAGAAGTGCTGAAAACCCAAATGAAGTCTCACAAGTTTCTTTCTTGGTATGCAGTAGAAAAAGAAGTCAATAAATGATGAAAATTTTAACAATGTGGAACTGAAGAAAATCCTGAATGATCAACACACTTAATACTAAATAGTCTGCACAAACCAGAGGCTTGGTTTTGCCCAGAGTGAGTCTTCCCTGACCTGGTGTTTAGATTTGTCTTTGTGGCTTCTCCCCTGCCAGTGGATAATGGAAGACAGCCATTAAAAAAAAAAAAAAAGGCATCCCCTGGAGAGTCAGCAGCTGACCTGGAAGTAAAATATCTCAGGCCTTCTTTCAGAGGCCACAGAGCCTGTTCTGCTTTCTCAGGGAGTTGCCAGGACTTGAGCAAGGGGCAGAACAGAGTCCAGGAGCATGGGAAAGCAAGGCCACAGCTCCCTGGGGAAGACACACTGAACACTAGGCAGCCATGCTGGGAGAAAGGCGGCTCTGTCCAGATCAGCATCCTATGTTAACCAGAACACCAGGGATCCCATGCCAGCCTCTCCCTGACCAGTCCATCATTGGGCTTGCCACCCTCAGGAATGACCCAGAGGAGCTTCTGACCCAGCACTAACAGGGAAGGCACAATGCCTCATGAATGAATCAGAATGTTTCAGCTACCTTTACTACCAGAATTGAAATTATATGTCCACCTGGTAGAATTCTACCTTGAGGGAGTCGGTAGCGCAGTGGGTTAAGCGCACTTGGTGCTAAGCACAAGGACCAGCATAAGGATCCTGGTTAGAGCCCCCGGCTCCCCACCTGCAGGGGAGTCACTTCACAAGCAGTGAAGAAGATATGCAGGTGTCTATCTTTCTCTCCCCCTCTCTATCTTCCCCTCCTCTCTCCATTTCTCTCTGTCCTATCCAACAACAACATCAATAATAACAATAACTACAACAATAAAAAGGGCAACAAAAGGGAATAAATAAAAAAAATATATATAAAGATTTAAAAAAATAATTTTGCCTTGAGATACAGGAAAGAAAGAGAGAAATAAAAACAGAAAGGAAGGAAGGAAGAAAGATTGGGCCCGTGTTTTTTCACTACTCATTAGCTTGCCAAGGTTATTATAGCAAAACTGTGGAGATGGTTTGATGATATAACTCAGCTAGAGTGTTCACCTCTTTGTCACACACACAACCCAGGCACAAACTCAAGTTTCACAGAGCTAGAAGAACCATTGCTGCTATGGTATCTTTCCCTCTCTTCCTCTGTCTCTGTCTCTGTCTCCTCTGTCTCTGTTTCTGTTTCTAATTGAAAGAGTTGACTCAAGATAGTGATGCCCTAGCAAGGGGAGAAAAAAAAAACATGCTAAAGAAACAGCTAGGCATCTGTTTCATTCTATGGGTCCTTGATTTTAAGGAAAGAAAAGATGATTTCACTACTTCTAGTACTGTGACTGCTAAAGGGCTTATTTTTTTTCAATATGTTTTAACCTTCTGTTATTCAAGGTCTTGAGTTGGGGGGGGCATTTTTTATAATAAATCAACTCAAAGGTCCAGTGAAATTAAGTTCTTGGTTTCACACTTTATCCTAACCTTCAACTTCATTATTTTGTTAGGGATATATTGTATCTTGAGACTGGCTAAGATAATATGTGTCTTCTTTTTTATTAATAGGAGGTGGCAGTAAACACTTCCTAGTGTTTGACTTTTATGTGGTGGTCAATATACCTTTACCCAAGTCAATTTTGCTTTCCATAGTTTCAATGACTATTGGTAATCATGGTGCTAAGAAATTCCAAACAGCAGTGGTCCGGGAGGTGGCGCAGTGGATAAAGCATTGGACTCTGAAACATGAGTTCCTGAGTTCGATCCTCGGCAGCAGGAGTGATGGCTGGTTCTTTCTCTCCTCCTATCTTTCTCATGAATAAATAAATAAATAAATAAATAATTTTTTAAAATTCCAAACAGTAGCATACTTTAAGAGAGAGAAATAGAAAAACTATATTCAAAAAAAGTTTTACTGCTGTATATTGTTATAATTGCTTTACTTTGTTACTAGTTATGTTACTAATTTCTTACTGTGCCTGGTTTCTAAATCAGACTTTATCATGAAAAAGAAAACATAGTATGCACTGAGCTTGGTACTATAGGTGTTTTCAGGCACCTACTGGAGGTCTTGGAACATATTCTCTGCAGATTAGGATTAAAAATTTTTAGGTGATAAAGTACATTGATTTTGTTTTCTGTTTCTGTTTCTGTTTTTTGAAATTGTTTTTGTTATCATCAGGGCTTCACTATTCTAGAGTTGACTTTTTTCAAAGAGAGAGAAGCAGAGAGAGAGAGAGAGAAAGAAAACACACACACACACACACACACACACACACACACACCATCACCACCACCACCAATGCCTCCTCCTCCAATGTGTGGAGGCCAGGCTTGAACCTGAGTTGAATGCATAGCAAAGTAGCACACTATCCATGTGAGCTATTTTGCTGTTTGTTTTTTCAGTTCTGGAGAATGTTTATTATTATTATTATTATTATTATATTTGATAGGACAGAGAGAAATTGAGAACAAAAGGGCAGATAGGGAAAGAGACAGAGAGACACCTGTAGATCCGCTTCACTACTAGTGAAGCTTTCCCCCTGCAGACTGGGACCAGAGGCTCAAACCCAGGTCCTTACATATCTAAACATGTGGGCTCAACCAGATGTGCCACCCCTTGTCCCCCCGTGAGGAATGAAACCAAGACCTTATGCATGTGCAGTACTCCTGAGCTGCCCCTATGGTCCACTTTTTTTTCTTTAACTTTAGGGGGCGGGCGGAAGAAGAAACATCACTGTACCCCTCTTCCGCCATCTAGGGAGTTCTCAACACAGTTCTCCCCTGTAGTACCCAAGCTGTTAATGGAACCTGAGACCTCTATTGGATGAACTATCTCCAAGGCCTAATTTTCATCTTAACTCTGAGTTTAACCTAGAGTGAATGTTTACCCTTCTCCTAATGAGATGACTCATTGTAGAAACGTGAAGATAAATGTCATCGACTTTTCATGTGATCTATAAAATTAATCTCCCATGCTTATGTTAATACCCATGATGTAATGTAGGAGGCCGGGTGACCCAGAGGATAAAATTCAAGAGTAAAGGGATCATGTTCAATTACTGCCTGGATGGCAATATTTTCATCTGAGTTTCACCTCCCCATCCTTGCCCCTCATCCATGTTCCCTAACACATTTTCCCTGTAAAATTGGGTAATTCTTCGGAGAGATGCTGGGAGAATTACTTTGGTGCTTTGGGAAACAACTTAACATACCTTTGAGAACTTTCTTATGAAATAACAGATACCGTTAATGTCCCTATCATCACACTGGCCTTCTGGTAAATAAGCATGACACATTTAGCAAATTGTCTTCCTACTCAGTAAAAATGATCCCCTTGTGAGTTCACGCAGGTGACCCTCCACCCAAGGGTTCCTTTTATTTCCAGAGAATAAATTACACAGTAGGGGAGCACAATGGATAAGCAATTAAGTCACCAAGTTAAGGCAGGATCAATGCTTACACTTTAGGGGTTAAGCTAAGAGCTGATTGCATCAGGAAGGGATGGATTCATGTTCTGAATTCAGCTGTAAAATAAACGGAGGAGAGCTGTGTCTGGTGTTTGAAACAGCCTTTAAAACACTAAATCAATTTAATATCAATAATTGCCAGATATGTGCTAGATTAAATGAACCAACACAGATAGCTTTGTTCACAGAGAAAACAGGACCAAATGGCTTTCATTAGCATGACTAATTTCAAAGTTCTGTGGTTCAGTAGGCAGATATCTGAGCCTGAATTCTTGCGATCTAGAGTCTGGCACAAGATGTTCTAAATCCCAGGACCATGTGCTTTTAATGCTTATACTGAGCCCGAGAGCAGCAAGGTGGCATCTAAAATGTGTCCGCTCAGATTTACAGAAAATTAAGAACTTGCTCTTCAATACAGGGTGATGACTTTGCACAAACCAACTTCTAGGCTGCTTTGGAAGCACCTGCTTTGACAGGGGGTCCAATCTTCTCAGTGGTTCCCAAGCCAGGCCTGCTTCATAGCTTCCCCAAAAGCCCTGCAGGGCTGGCTATTCTTCCTCTGTTGAGATTACAAGACTGGCTGGTAACTTGGAGAGTTGGTAGCATTTTCATCTCAAACCCTGAAAAATATTTCCTCCTTTTTTTGGACATTCTGACCTCTCTCCTGCCTGTGTATCTCTCTTAGTTTTGGAAAGCTTGACTTATAGTGTATTTCGTCCTTTGATCTTTATAATTTCCCTGCAGCTCTCTAAACTAGAATTTATTTATTTATGAAACCAAGGGCAAATAAAATGAGCAATGGGTGGTAGCACACCGGGTTAAGGGTGTATAGTATGAAGTGCAAGGACCCACTCAAGGATCCTGGTTTAAGCACCTGGCTCCCCACCTGCAGGGGTTCACTTCACAAGAAGTGAGGCAGGTCTGTAGGTATCCGTCTCTTGCTCCCTCTCTCTCTTCTCCTCCCCTCTCACTTTCTCTATTTTTCTCACTGTCCTATCTAAATAAATAAATAAAAATTACCACAGGAGCAGTAGATTCATAGTGCAGGTACTGAGCCCCAGCAATAATCCTGGAGGCAAAAACTAACCAACCAAACAAAGCAATGAAAGGTGATCAGAGTGGCTTGTGAGGATGGAAAAAGGGTTATTGTCAAAACTGGAGGTCTACCACAAATTTGGGGCACTTTTGCAAAGTGTCAATGTGGACAAGCTATGCAGTGTTAGCAAAGTGCCGGGAGCCTCACAGAAGGAGATTATACACTTTATTATTTGTCAGCCTCTCATTCTCTAATTCCTAAGGCCATTCCTTACTCCCCAACACACCATTACATCACTCCAGCCAGCCTTTGAGAATGTATTTCATCAGGTGTTTTTTAAAGTGTGTATGTGTATGTTTGTGTGTGTGTGTGTGTGTTTGCATGTCACTCTCACTTTATGTGTGAACTGCCAAAAATACAAAATAGTTCTCCAAGGCCTTTATCACTGGGTGGCCAAGCCCCTGGACAGTCTCCTTTGGAGGTCTGTGCAAACCTCCGGTCAGAGCAGCTGCCTCTGAGTCTGATGGGCTGTGGTGGAGCCCCAAATCCCTTCATAGCCAATGTGGGGAAAGGGAGAATGTGCTCAACTTTCCATTTCCATAATAGGTTTTTTTTTTTTTTGCAAAGCTGTTATATATAGTCCATGTGGAGAATGCATAAATAGAACTATTCCTGGACTTTAGTCCTGAAATACACAGATGCTGATAATAAATGTTCCTGGAGTGTGACTGATATGTGTAGGTATCAGTCATGAATTCCTTGAAGGCTCTACCCTCCCTTGGTGTGTGTGTGTGTGTGTGTGTGTGTGTGTGTGTGTGTGTGTGTGTGTGTGTGTGTTGCAGATCCTAAAAACCCTCTTATTTGCCCAGTTTATATGATTTCAAACTGTTCTTCAACTCCCCACCAACCCAATTTTGAAGGAGTCTTGACTCAAGCATAGAGTCAGATCAGAATGGGGAGGAGAGTTGTAAACCCCACTATGTGGCAAGACCACCAGCTGAAGCCTCCATGTCCCCAGGTATCAATAGGGCACAATTTACTGTGTGAGAAGGACTTCTGCATCTTTTCCATATAGAAGACAATTCAGAAACTTTAGCATAAATTCTCTGGGACTAGATAAAAGGCAAGCTGATTGTAGACATTGTAAAATGAGGTGTTTAGGAATCAATATTAAGTCTCTATTAAGGCCTATTAAGTCTCTCTTCTCACTCACCTTTGTTTTAATTCCTATCTTTTTAATACTTTTCTCAACTCTTTCTTAGAAATAATACCCAACTGGGGACCGGGTGGTGGTGCACCTGGTTGAGTGCACATGTTACAGTACACAAGGACCCAGATTCAAATCCCTGATCGCCACCTGTAGGGGGGAAGCTTCACTGAGTGGTAAAGCAGGGTTGCAGTTATCTCTCTCTCTCTCTCTCTCTCTCCCTATTTCCCCCTTCCCTCTCAATTTCTTGCTGTCTCTATAAAATAAATAAAGACAATTAAAAAATTTTAAAAATAATAATAATACCAGCAATGGACAGAAAGCAAGTCTCAGAAAATTGTTCAGAGGATGGAAAGGACTCTTGTCTCTGTGAGCTGAACACTGGTCTTTCCACCTCAACACCGACAAGTCTTTTTCTCTGTGTGGTATCTTGTGGAGTGTCATATTGAGGGTTTTCACTTCATTAGAAATTACACTGGTTACACTCTCTGTGATTTTATTGATTCTTCCATATTCTATTTCATGAAACTCCAGGCATAAAAACTAATGTCTGACTCACAGTGGCATGAGTTCTTTGAAGTAATCTACAGTCATCAAACTATTTTGAAGATATAAGAAAATCAGTAGTTAATTAATATGAGAGGGGGAAAATCAGTTGTATGTCTCAAAGTTTCTCAAAACACAAACTGAATCTTTTTAATATATAGGCTGTGTATTGGATATGCGGACTCTCTCAAAAGCCTAGACCAAGTAGATTAGAAGCATCCAATAGCACAGCTATATACAAGATACTGGATACTGTACAGCAAAACCCTAACAAAAGGACTTTTCAAAGTTAACCCAATTACCAAATAATGTGATGATAACATTAACTATCGATTGTCTTTTTGAACCCTAAGACAGCAGGAACCTCACATCTCCACTATAGAGCCCCTACTTCCCCCAGTCCTGGAACCCTTGTATAGGACCCACTTTCCCGTATGCATCTCCCAATCCAAACCAAATAATGTTGCATCTGCCGATCACAACCTAACCAACGCAACGATTGCCACCTCAACATGCTTCACCTCAGACTGTGTCCAGAGACTTCACGTGTGGAATGACAACCCTTCGGCTTCATTACTCGGGTGAGACCTTTCCTTTTATAGTACACTCTAATTTCATCTCAGGTAGTTCACTTTCTAACAAAGTCCCATAACCTAGATATACACCAGTTTCTGTGAGAGAGAGCTTATGTTCACACGTATCCATAAACTACTGCAAAATATATACCGGAAAGCAGAAGTACACTAGAGTTTGCAGTGAGTACCTCCCTAACACTTCCTCTCCACTATTCCAAGCTTGGGATCCATGATTGCTCAACAAATTGTTTGGCTTCGTATGTTAACTCTCTTTTCAATCACCAGGTTCCAGATGCCACCAGGATGCCGGCCAGGCTTCCCTGGATTGAAGACCCCACCAATGTGTCCTGGAGCTCAGCTTCCCCAGAGACACACCCTACTAGGGAAAGAGAGAGGCAGACTGGGAGTATGGACCGACCAGTCAACGCCCATGTTCAGCTGGGAAGCAATTACAGAAGCCAGACCTTCTACCTTCTGCAACCCTCAATGACCCTGGGTCCATGCTCCCAGAGGGCTAGAGAATGGGAAAGCTATCATGGGAGGGGGTGGGTTATGGAGATTGGGTGGTGGGAATTGTGTGGAGTTGTACCCCTCCTACCTTATGTTTTTGTTCATTAATCCTTTCTTAAATAAAAAATTTTAAAAAAAAAGGTTTCTAAAGGATCAGATTGGCCTGGAATCAAAATGAAGACTGTAAGACTTGGAGGGAGAGGGGAAACTAATATAAGGATCTAGAAGTTCCAGGAGTCAGGAAATAGGAGTTTCTGTGCCGTGATGGCTATCTCTGTCAGTCTAGGCTACAACACTTAACCAAACACTAGGTGTTGCTGTGAAGATATTTTGTAGATGCTCAATCTTATTTAAGTAAAGAAAAGTGCCCTCAGTAATATAGGTGGGCCTTATTCAGTTAGTTGAAGGTCTTTAAAAACAAAAATTGATGTCTCTCAGAAACAAAATTCTGGGGACCACGTGGTGGCACACATGGTTGAGCATATATTTTACAGTGTGCGAGGACACAGGTTCAAACCCCCACTTTCCACCTGCAGGTGGAAAGCTTTGCAAGTGGTGAAGCAGGGCTGCAGGTGTCTTTCTGTCTCTCTCCCTCTCTATCACCCCCTCCCCTCTTGATTTCTGGCTGTCTCTATCAAATAAATAAAGATAATAATAATAATTTTTTAAAAAGAAACAAAATTCTACTTCAAGATCACAGAATCAATTCACAAATGCTGATCATAAATGTTCCAAAAAGTGCAACTGATATATGTATGTATCTGGGTTACAGTCAATTTCTTGAATCCTTCACTCTCCTTTGTATCATCCCTGATTTTCCATGAGTAGTTCGTATTCTCTCTCTCTCTCTCTCTCTCTCTCTCTCTCTTTCTGTGTGTGTGTGTGTGTGTGTGTGTGTGTGTGTATGTCTCCTACTGAATCTCTTTCTCTAAATAATTCTGATACAAAAAACAGCTGAACATTTTCTTTATGGACAGAGCTCCCATCATCAAAGAAAATAACAAGAAAACTTAACAGTACCAGAGAGCTCTTTTTCTGCTCATAGTAGAAAACTCCTTGGTGTACCATCCTAGTTATGTTGCACATCAAACCTCACAGGCACCTTTCTTCTGGGTGTCAGAAGAGGGAGAGTGATTAAACAAAGGATAGACTGTGAGTCACACTGTTATGGCCTCACAACACTTATTTTTATAGATCAGACTGAAAAGTACTTGATTAGAAATAACTCCTAAATAGAGTGAATTTACACACTGTTGGTACTGTAGTTTAGCTATAACTAGAGTGTAAAAAGTTTTGAGAGTTTTTTCCCTTCTCTGAAAAAAATATATTTTTCACCTCTGACGGGAAAAAAAATTGTCAACTATAAAACTCGGCCCATTGTATAACTTGCCTCTTTTCTTCACATGGCTATACTCAAACTTGTCAGAAATGGGCTTTCCACAATTAATAGGGAAAGGAAATGGATTAAAACCTAGTCGGACTACATACTTTTCTTTAGATTGAATTCAGTAAGGGGGGAGGGATGCATTGGATCGACCTTCTCGTGGTGCATCCCGTGAGTACCCATTCATTGGGGAAACTGACAATCCTTCCTAGCTGACTGAATCCACATGGATCCCAGTCACTTTCAAAGCCAGCAACAAGCAGCTCCTGACAGCTTTCAACCTGATGCTGTTGAGTGGCTACGGAAGAAGGGCAAACGCTAGAAGAAAAAGTAATGGGGGAAATCCAGTTACTGTGGATTCCTTTATAGAAATTATTTAGCCTCTAAGATACATATGCTACATTTTTCACATGCTATAAGAAGAAAAGTACCTCTTCAATCCTAATCTCTTAAAGATCTTTAACTGGTGAGTGTGTTGAAGTCCTAGTAGAGAATGGTAGAAAAGGGCTTAAGTTGAGGGTGAAGAGTGTTTTGCAGACACCTATCACAGGGAGATGAGAAATTGTACCTGTATCTACAACTGTACTGTAAATAACTGTCCCTCAATAAAATAACTTCAAGGAAAAGGAGGGGCATCTCATATGTGTTAACTGTGAAAGTGGGTGAACCTACAGAGATATTTCACTTACTCCCATGTAACACGTTCCACTATGGAGATGAAGGGTGGAAAATAAATTGGAGGGTGTCCGTCTGTCTTCTACTAGAGTATGAACCAGATTTAACAAAATAGCAACAGAGCAAGAAAGAGTTTGACTTTACCAAATAACAGCTGCAAGGTGACTCTTTATTACTACAACATGGTTGTATTATTGCTCAAAAAGAACAGCATATAGTTCAGTTGAGAAAAAAATACAATTATCTAATCCTTACTGAGTGTTGAGTGGGAGTCTACTTGGATTAATTTAGTTGAGTGTTCACAACCATCTTTGATCTGTGTAGCACTGATATCCCCAATTTACAAAAATGGAGAAATAGGTTTAATTGAGGTTCAGATGCTTGCACAAGGTGACACAGCTACCAGGTGGTGAAGAAGGGTATAAGCTTGGACATTCTAGCTCCAGGACTGACTTCACTGACGGTTGCACTAGTCCAGTTCCCACTGGCGGATCAGGAAGAAATAATAATGTTTCTTCTTCTGCAGCACTGTATCAGCTTAAATCACTTCATGTAACATTTATTGAGAACAGACATTCAATTAGACTCTTTATTGTGTGTTCTCTTTTTAAGGCAGAGTACCTCTCTTTGTTAATGTTGGTCCCCCCACCACCACCACCAGGGTTACGGCTGGGACTCAGTACCATTCCCACTGGTCCTTTTTTTGGTTTTGTTTTTTAAATGGAGGGTAAGAGTGGTGGAGGGAGACAGAGAGGAGAGACACAACACTGTTCCACCTTGGGTGGTGACCACAGGCTTGAACATAGGACATCACGCATGGTAACATGTGTGCTTTACCAGTGAGCCACCATTTAACCCATCTCAATTTTAATATTGATTCTTCCTTTTCCTCAATCTTTTCTGCCCAGTACCTTTCACTTTTCTCTTCTTAAAACATTACCTACCCACCTTTCAGGGCACACACAAATGTGATCTCCTTTATAAATCTCAATCCTTCAGTCACAAGGTTGTTCCCTCCTTGACATAGCTATACACAGACACAGAAGCTAACTTAGATGCTGGGAAGTCTTTACAGCTCCTTACTCTACCCCCCACCTGAGGAGTGGGGAACATACATTCATGGAATCTGAGGATGACAGAAAGATAGAAAGCAAAATCAGTACTGACCAAAATAATTGGTTGAGTGTGACGTCATGCTGGAATAAGTTTACATGAGCTTTTGCTTTTATGTAGATTGTATTTCTGAAGCTCATCCGAGATCACGCCTATTTACTGACTGCACGTTTATTTGGCACTTAATCTGACTTGTACTGTCTCAAGGAGTATAGAAATAAAACAGTTCTGGAAGAACTGGGATGTAGTCCTTTGCTTTATAGCTGTAAGATTTCAAGAAAGGCACAGAATGACTCATTTATAATATCTTCCTATAGGAAGCAAATAACAAATATGTGAAAGTATGCTGGAACCGTAGAGTGCTACATAAATACTACCATCACTCAGCACTGAGCAGGGACTCATTAAAATCTTGTTGACTGACTGATTGACTAACTCTGGCCAGCTTGCTTAAGAGTTTCCTCATTTTATTGAGAAGTGGGATAGCCAAGCAACATCTAAGAAAATCTGCTTGGCTTTATTGCAGCCTAGTTGAAGGGATTTTTTTTTTAAGTTTATAGATTTACTTGCAAACAAATCTCTTTCTGTTATCCAATGATTTTCAGCTTGGCTGGAATTATGAGATTTGTCAGAAAAAAAAACAGGAATGGCCTTTGGGTTTTAATATACATTTGTGGTTGGAAGAATCTGCACTCAAAAAACCTAATGGAAGAAGTCAGAGACACCAACTTTCACATGAGCCTGGGATACGCAGTAGGTTATTTCTAAAATCATTGGGATTGGGTTGCAACTTCAATCCAACCATTCCCTCTATTGTTGAGTACACTGAACTGCATCTCAGAGCTTCTGTGACCTCACAAAAACAAAAAGTAGCTGGAAGTTGAATGGACTTGAAGCAAATGAAACTTCAAACTGTATTTTTGTTGAAACTCTCCCCATTGTCGGACGACATTTTCAATTTCCATTTCCCTGCCTCAATACATTCTGCCATAGAAACTTGGATGTTTTCGTTGAACAGTGGCCAGTGAACATTGGACTGAAGGGGCACACTATAAATTTGGAAAAATAAATAAATGTTTCAGAACTTCCAGTTGAAAACCACAGCTAAAAATGAAATCAAATCTGACCCACCCCTTTTCTTTTAAATTGTGGGAACAGACTCAGTTGGCTTTGATTTTTAAGCTCATATTAAATTTTATATAAGCACCTTAGAGATCAATGCATAGCTGGGTCTAAAACAATTGTGGAGCCTTTGACTCATAAAGCAAGGTTTGGGCAACTTGAACCAGAAGGTATCATGTCTCCTAGACCGTATTCCTTAATAAACCTGTTTGCTTAAAAAATAAAAAGGGAAGAAAAATTGGTTTATGGGCATAGAGAGAATAATTCACTCCAAATTGCTCCTTTGATGAATGTGGACAAAAGAATAAAATTTGTCACCCAGCTAATATTACCATCAATATTTTGTCCAGCTACATTTCTTCCAATTTAAAAACAGTTCAATATCCCTTTTACCTTCAAGTAGCAGCACTTAATAAACAGTGATGGATGGTTTTTATTTTTGTTCGCATTTCAGTCTTCTCTGCTTCTGTTACAAGGGGACTATTTTGCTTGGGGGAAATGTAGATCTTCCGTCTTTCTTGCATTGACATGCATCCCTCAAGGAAAGACGGCCATATTTAATTCATAACCCCCACCGGCTACACAAACATACAACTTCCCATCAATTAGGCAACACAGAGATGCTGTTAAAAATCAATGAGCTTATTATTAAATATATTTTTTTCATGTAGCAATAATAGTTATTGCCGCACTATTGTTATTACTGCAATGTCAGCTGTTTAGGCAGCTTTCAGAGAGTTTGATTGGTTTTAATGTGCTAGTAAGGCATTCTATGAACCAAAGGGTCTGGATGAGGCTTCCCTGTTCATTCTCTGCCATATTTAGAAGTCATCCAGAGAAGGAGGGAAATGAATGCTGTAGTGGAAAGAACCTTGGATTGGCTGCAGAAGACCTGGGTTCTAGTCCCAGCTCTGCATTATGTCTTGCTGTATGACCTTGGGTAAGTCCCTTTATACCTTTGGGTCTTAGCTGTGCCATTTCTAAAAGCAGGAAATTTAGCTCTTCCTTTCTAACTTTCAGGATTTTTTGTTTCATAACTGTTGTTTTACTGGCAAAGAAAACAGGAAGAAATTGGTTCCACTCAGTAACTCTCAATTGTTCCTTTTCAAGACTCTTGATTAAAAAAGGAAGAAGATGGGGGCAGAATGGGAGAAATGCTACTGAATCTGGAACAGACGTTAAATTGATCCGAAAAGCAAATATGCCCATATTTGTGTTTTCATCCTCTGTGTGTTTATTAAAAATAATTTTGATATTTTGACACATGCCACTACTGTGGGAGCCTCCTGCCTACAAACAGAGATGTTAAAACTGTGCCAGCACATGCAAAGGTTAAAAACAACATTGCACAGATTTTGGCAACTACATCATATGCTGTCTGGCCACAGCTGATCTGAACTGAGTCCCCCGTAATTACAGGAGAAGGTGGAACAGGTTTGCTGCTAATTGGAAAATTCTGCAAATGGCAGCACTGAAGTAAATTGACAGTCGTTAGAATATTAGCAAAATGAGAGTACTGATTAGGAAAAAGCTCAGATGCAGACTTTCTTTTTTTTTTTTTTAACTGCTGGATTCCACTGGCAAATTGATAATAAAAGCTGAACTTAATAATAACAGCTGTTATTTGACCTGCTAATATTTTTTTTAATCTGTTGCTGTTCCCAGACCAATAACACATAAAGAAAGTCTGTATCCACTGTTGCAAAATTATTTTGAATCCCAAAAGGTAGATTCAGACTCAGTGAAGGAAAACTGTGCTTAAAGGGGCAGCCCATCAATACTCAACGCCCTGATGAAAGTCCGTCCACTTGAAAAGCTCTGAGCTGTCCTGTTTTCACCACCTTCCAACATGTCTTGGTAAGCATGCTGGAGTGCTAATGTGTCCTCTTCAGAACTAGACCTGAATTCTATTTCCACTTCACTTTAACTCTGAGACTGTAAACATGTCAAAGTTAACTTGTTTTTCACTTTAAAGTGGCCAGGAAGGAAAGTTAGACCTTGCCCAGACTCTCAGCCGTCTATCAGCACTTAATTGTTTATTCTTAAGATTTTTTTTTTCAGCCACGGCAGGAAGAGAAAAACACTGAAAGAAAATGGGAAGGAATTGGGAGTGCACAAATAAATTAGTAAGCCTGCCATGGATCTGTGAAAAAAAGAGACTGTGACTTCATCACACTGAGTCCACATTATGCAGGCACATTGGGGCTATGTTTGGAAGACTTCCACTCAGGACTATACTGTTGGTAGGAGTATAAGCTGGTGCAGTCTTTCTTGGTTTACAGAAGTATGTGTGAAAAGTCTTGAGAATGTATTTGACCTTTGGCCAAACAATTTTATTTTGAAGTATTGTCTCAAAGAAGTCATACAAGCAATGTTTCTTGAAGCATTGCTCATAATAAATATAATAGTGAAAGTTGTATTGGTCTTGAAACAAAATAATCTGCATACCATAGTCAATTGTTTAATTCTAAAACGAAATTATTGCATAATTATCTTAAACATTGCAGAATATTTAATGATACTGAAATAGTCTAATAAGTTGTTTTTTTTTTAAAAAAAAGGAATTTTAAAAGGCAAACAAAGGGTAATCACTCTTTTACAAGCACAGAGAGAAAGAAAGATCAGAGATAATAGTCTAAGAGGATTAGCCAAGGAGAATATTTCTGTGTGATAAGTTAGTGGGTAAGTTTTCCGTATTTCTCCCCCCCCTTCTTTTCTCCCGTCTTGTCCTTATTTTTAATTTTTCTAAAATGATCATGTATTGTCTCAGCTAGGAGATGTGTGAATTATTTTTAGAAATAAAACATCTCTAGAGGGTTCCTCTTGTTGTTTTAAATAAAAATTCAATCTACAGCAGTGGGAACAACAGTGTTAGTAAATGACTGCAAGCTTCTAGTGTAAGTTCACCATCCATCTGTGTTGGGAGGTCAGCTGAGATTCAATCCAAGTTTAAAACTCTAGATGAAAAACTGGCCTGCTGGCTATGGTTAATTCACATACACACACACACACACACACAGAGAGAGAGAGAGAGAGAGAGAGACCATTTTATTGAAATCTTCTTTGAAAACACAAATCAGGAACACTTGCAAGTCCTTACAAGCCATATTGCTTCCTGTAACTTTGGACTCCATACTGATAGTTTCACCCTTTTCTTTTGTTCTTATGAAAATACAGGGCCTCATTTATATCAGATCACTGCAGGATGGAGTCATTATAATTTTCAAATTTTTGTCTGTCCACTAAATCATTTGGAAGGGAGTGAGGAGTTGGACACATACAAATACAAATACAAATCCAACCCACAAGCTCACACACTACACTCTGTCTGCGCATTCTACCAAGGAAAGTTCATTCCTAACTAGATCTGTCCCTGTTGACAGGTCTCTGCATATTTAACTGAAGCAACAAAATGTTAGTGGCTTGTGCTCTAGGGACACTCCCTACACTTGAATATTAGCCAGGAAGTTGAGTGAGGTTGCAACATTTCAGAGTCTGTACATTTGCTGGGGCCAAGATGGACGGATTGCATTTCTTAACAGGTCTGCTAAAAAAAAAAAAAAAAAAAAAAAAACTGTATTAACATCCTATGGTGCATTGCCAAAAACATAAAATTCCAAAGGCAAATCCCCTATGTCCTCACATTGCCAGAACTAGTCCAGCTAGGCTCTGCCCAAGGACTGTAAACTGCCACAGTTGCTTCTAGCAAGGCGCACAAAGCCCACCCCATTAGTCTGAGCCACAGGACCAAGCGACTTTCAAGCTGGTTCTCGCCAGGATTGTGGGTGGGCAGCAGGCAAGATCCCAACGCAACAACTAGACTCAATTGACTGTAACCCAGATTTTTTTTGTGTGTGGCTTTTTTGGACAGTGGTACCCAGCCCTCTCCAACCGCTCCCCCCACCCCAAATCCTTCATTCTTTCTAACAGTTATGCATCAGGAAAACAAAGCGACAAGGAGGGGGCCATGGGGTGTTGCTGCAGCCAGTGTGTGCCAAATACAGTTAGGGGTGGAGAGGGAGGTAGGGTTGGAAAGTGGGTGGGGGTGGGGGGGGAAATCAAGTCACTTTCAATCAAGTGTCACACCTTTAAATAGTGGTTAAATCTTTGCATTATGCAGCTCATCCCTTTACAACATGGGGTTCCCTTAGAGAATTCCCTGTTTACACTGGGAATTCCTCCAGGGCCGCATCAATAAAGCTGAACAGATGTCAGGGTGGAATGCCAGCGGCAGTGGCTGTTGTCAGGGGTACTGGGGAGGGAGGCACAGAACAATGAGAGAGGCATCTGCTACACAAAGCCCTAGCGCGTGGGTCAGGTTCTGCCACTGTGTAGAGATTCCACCCTACCCTTTGTCTGGGCACATTGCCTTTCTTGTTTCTCTATGACAAGGGTTGACACATGTCACCGGCCCTATCAGGAGTGTTATTTGTTTGCCACTTGCAAATGCACCAGTGTTCCTGACCTCCCCTGCATCTCCGAGAAGGCGTCGAGCAATGCTGAAACTCTACGGCCCTGCCCCAATCTACAATTTCATTATGCACTTTGCGCCGAAAGTGGGATGTAGATGTCCTTCTTTTTAATTAAAAACATGATTGATGAGACTTAACTGACAGTAGGAAATGCAATTTAAATATTCCTTAAAGAGGCACTAACCCTGTTTGTAGGGCCAGGCTTGCATGGTCTCCAAAGTTGTAACCAGCAGGAGAAAGGAAATTAAAATAAAAGCCCCGTTCAAGTCGGCTGGGCTGTGGACGGGTGGGAACGTTAGGCAGCATCTGCAGCGCTGTAACCAGAAACTTATGCGCATTAGGAGCTAATGTGAGGTGTTACTGGGTAATGGTAATGTGCATCCTGATGAAAGGCAGCAGATGAGTGGGGAAGGAAACGATAGGAGATCATATCAAAGCGCAAAACAACTAATTTACCTCCTTTTTTTTTTCCGTGGCAATTGGCTTCTAGAAAATCTTCTTTATACCAAAAGTTCTCATTTGCCACCTTTCCAGAAGGAAAATGTTCCCCCCTCACTGCTGTGTTGCTGGCTTTCTCCATCCTCACTCCCCTCTAGAGCTGCTTCCCTCACTCCATCCTTTAAAAAGCCACATTATATGAAAACTCCTCTTTTCCTGGGACTGTTAATCTGTAGCTGGGACTTAGGCTGTAGTTCTAAGGCAAATGAGAAAGCGCTCACTTTTTTTTTTAAGCCTTCTTATATTTCTTCCCTCTGCGACTGCTAAGTTACTAAGGGAAATTATGAACTTATAAGATGCAGTAATTGGTAAATTCTGGGAACACTAAAATTCAAGAATCAGAGGCAGGAGTAAGTTTTCCTCTGTAGCAGACTCTGATAGTTGTATTTTCAATCCGGAAGTAATGGATGAAATTAAATCTTCTTCCAGACCCAAACAGTGTAATTTAAATACCAACAGTAATAGCAGTTTAAGGTCTTTTCCCTTCCCTGAATAAAATCTTCTTTCTCTTTTGTGTTATCATTTACAAGGAAAATTTTTGTTATTCTTGTTGTTGTTCCAGGATATTTTATTTTACTTTCCATGGAAATAATTATTTTTCTGGGAAATGGAAACAGAAACTAAATTCAAAATAGACTTTTCATATATATATATATATATATATATATATATAGATAGATAGATAGATAGCCACATCTATACTCTGGAGACCTATTAACAATTATAATCTTTATATATTTATTTCTGCCAAAAGATTTTATTCTATATTTTGAAACCCCCTTAAAAAACAGCAGATACTATGAGGTATAAATCTTTTCCAGCTATCTTCTGGCAATTAATAAAAAGTAAAGCTTTTATTGAAATGCTGGCATTAGAGCAAAGCGGGTTACAATTAGAGCTGATTTTGGGGTGGGTATTTAACTAGCAAAGGTTAATTAGAAATGTAGCAATGAAATGTAAAATAACAGATTCTGATCAATTGATTAATGAGGTGTCAGAAGGTACAAGAATTCACCTTTGGGAGAAGTATATTAAAAATGAAATATATTTGCAAAGCCATAATGCCTTTGCTCTTATTAAGTGATGAACTCCAGCACCAGTTATAAAGGTTTTCCAGTGATGACAACATACAGGAAAATATGACACCCCTCCCCAAATTTTCCAAAAGTAGCACTAAAATGTTATCCAACTTCCTGAGTCATCCATAAAAAGCTTTTTTTTTTAAACATCTCTAGGAAGAGGCCAAAATCAGCAGCATTCCCTGATCCCATTCCCCTTTAGCCTCTCCTTATTCCTTCCTCATTAAATATTCAGATTAATTTAAAAGATAACCAGTTTTGAAATCCCGGGTTTAAAATGATTAAAATAGGGCATGTTGTGCCCATTGTGGATTGATCGATTCATTAGACCCGTATCAATTTCACCGCTGACATGGGTGACAGAGTCAGGAAAAGCAAGATCGCAAACATTTTTCCTTTCTCATCTGATGGCACTGGTGAACAAACAGATCCCTCTGTTTGTGACATCGATGTTCTTTGTCACAATAAACCACAGTATATTCTGTTTATATATGTCCTTCAGGCATGTCACAACAGTTTGGCATTCTGAGCGGCTCTACCACTGTGTACATTAAATAGTCATGTAGTTACATTAAACAGTGGGGAGTTCACACTTCACAACCACTCAGTGTTTTAAAACAGATGTGGGCTGTCTGTTGTCAGACTCTAGTGGATATGCTCAGAAGGAGCTTGGTGAGAATGCAACCTCCAAGTGATTCAAGGCTCCCCCAAATTTTCTACCTATGTTCCTTCAACCCCCTCATTTGGAGGATGTGGGGGAGAGATTAGGGGGAGAGGAAGGAAATAAAGGCAGCAGCAACTTCTATGTCTGATAGCACAGAGATCTGGAAAAAAGAAATTCAGAATTCGGAATAGTTTGTGGCATGGAATATTTTGAGCGGGGTGGGCTTGCTGGGGTATCGTGGGATTTACTGACAGGAGAATTTTTGACAGTTGATGGACAGATGAATTCCGTCATGGAAGCGTTAGTCGAAAGCGGCAAGGCCAGATGGAAACTCACAGCTTGTCTTTAATATTAATTTTCTTTTTTTTTCAGGAGATCAGAATTCCCTAATTCCCTAAAATGTTTCAATGCATCTCGAGGTATTATTTTTCAGATGCCTTTCTCCACCTACTCTTAGTAAGAGTGTTCCTTTGTGTTAATGTTATTTTTCCTCCCTTACTTTGAAAAATAAAAAAGAAAAAAAAAACCTAGTTCCTTCTTCCCTCTCCTGTTTTCTTTGTATATGTTCTTTTATTCACTTATCAACTTATGTATTGCTCTAGTTATACAGTTGTTAAAATCCTTCCTGCATTTCCAGCAAACATAGAAGACATATACCTTAACCTGGTAACCGAATGTATCTGAGTATGAGAAATGCATCTGAACAGATTGTGACTTTGAGCTATGATAGTTGAAAGAGTTCATGATACGATTTTCTCTGTGGCTGAATGAACTCTTCAAGTTTTCAGAAAGACAGAAGGGGCATTTGTTATATGGTGGCCATTCTCTAGTCAAGGAAGAATTAAATTGTCTACTCTGTTCAGTGATGCAGTAGGAAGGACACTGGGTGAAGACCAAAGCCTCTAGTCTTTGCTACCTGGTTTACCAAGTGGTGTGGCATCCATCACCACAATTACCTGTGCCTCAGTTTCCTAAATAAAAATGTGGATGCCATTCCATATTTTGAACTCACTGAGAAGGCAGTGAGTTCTAAAGCATCTCCATGTCTCTCTTTAGGACTCACTGTACATATAAAGAAATCATGGCTGCTTCTTTCTCCACCTCTCCCCCCTCCCAAGCCCTAGAACTTCCCGGTAACCTAAGCATTCTTCCATGGAAACCCAGAAAGTGCATGGGGCCCCACTTTTCAGTTTGCCTTTTCTCTGATGTTCAACACAAAACATTATTACTGTACTTTTTTCCCTCTGTTGCAGCAACCTTTCTCTTAAGAATAAAATATTAAAAAAAATTTTTTTTTAAGCAATGTCCATCTTCCCCCAAAACAAAGCTCATATGCTGCTCCTGGATTCTCTGTTCTGTGATCATTTTCCTATTTCCTTTTTCTTATGGTGATGGATTCACTTGGGCTAAAAGCAGTATTTAAAAAATACAGAGCTATTCCTTCTACATCCATGACTATTTTGCTAACATCATTTCAAGTCTAATGTAAAAACGTTAACATAGAACAGCTTTCCCTAGAATTCCCTTTGGTTATAAGTTGGTTCCTGTATGTGTGGTATGGTGTGGTGTAGTGTAGTATGGTGGTGTTGGTGGCAGAGTATGTGTGTGTGTGTGTGTGTGTGTGTGTGTGTGTGTGTGTGTGTGTACACAGATATATGGTAATGAGTTCATCTTGGTCAGCCAAGAAAAATCTTTTACAGTTAATACAATGAAAACACTTTACTGAGCCAAAGATTCAAAACAAAGCAAAAGATTGTGGTTTCTTGCTAAAATGAAAAGGGCCTCCCTGTATAGTTTGGTGATGGGGATACTGGGGTGGGAGTGAGAAGCTAACAGCTGTCCTCACCCTCTGATGTGGCCCACTTACCTGGACTCAGTCCCTGGCATTGCTTGTGATGGAGTGGTGATCTGGTCTTGGTCTCTCTTTCTCCATCTCTCTCTCTCTCTCTCTCTCTCTTCCCCCATAAAGTAGGTAAATATACCTTTTTCTCAATTAAAATTGCTTCCCTTATGAGACATTATTTCTTTCACACAATACTCAACCCACTGTCAAGGATATTACAGGAGAATTGTTACATAGCTGGAAGACTGGACTAGATATCTAAGCCCCTTCTTTTAAAAATTTTTTGGGTATTTTTTTGTCTTGTTTGTTTTGTTTTTTATTGCCACTGGGGTTATTGCTGGGGCTCAGTGCCAGCACTACAAATACACTGCTCCTGGCAGCCATTTTTCCTGTGGTTTTTTGGTTTTTATGGGGGTTTCTTTGTTTCCTTTCTTGTTTTATTTGACAGAACAGAGAGAAATTAAGAGGGGAGAAGAGACAGAGAGGGAGAGTGAACGATAGACACCTGCAGATCTGTTTCACCATTCCTGAAGCGTTCCCCTTGCAGGTAGATCCTTGTGCATGGTAATATGTGTGCTTAACCAGGTGTGCCACCACCTGGCCCCCCTGTTGTATGCTTTACATTGGGTTGTTCTAGTTCTCCCCCCCCAAGAGAATTGGATCAGTCCAGTTAGTTTTGCGGCCGCTTGGCCCCGCCCCTAGGAACCCCGACAGAGTTCCAGAGTTCCAGGGTTCCTGAGTTACAGAGTTAGAGAGAGTGCTCGTGCCGCCGCTGCAAAGAGACAGCAGAGTTCTGTTTGGTGATTAGTTTGTCTTAGTTTATGAATCGTTGTTCCTGAATAAAGAAATACAGCTTCCCTGCCCAGCCGTTGTCTCCGCATCTCTGTTACCCGCCCGTGAAGCTAGCCCGGCCAGCTGGAGCCGCCGAATTTTAACAACATCCCCCTTTTCATTTCTATTAATTAATTAATTAGTTAATTAATTGGATGGAGAGAAACTGGGGTGAAAAGGTAGGTACAGAGGAAGGTGGGAGAAAGAGACCTGCAGAACTGCTTCGTCACTTGTGAAGCTTCCCCCTGCAGGTGGGGTGGGCCTGTACTCGGGTTCTTGCACATGATAATTAACATGTGCACTCAGCTGGGTGCACCATGATCCTGCTCTCCCTTTTTTTTTCTTACAATACAAATAGTCCAGGCAGAGAAAAGCAGAGAAGAAGAGAGAAAGAGAGAGAGAGAGAGGGAGCATGTGCGTGTGCATGTGTGTAAGAGACCAAAGCATCAAAGCTTCCCCTCAGTCCATTGTGGGCTAGGCTTGAGCATAGACTGTGCACATGACAAAGCTGCACACTACACAACTGAGCTATTTTGCCAGGCCTAACCCCCCTCTAATTAAGATGTGATGATACTTGATGGATTCCAATCCACACAGCTAGTCAATAAGATGGATCATAAAAATACTTGGGAAGATCATCATAAAAATAGACTATTAGCACCTGAGGAGACCTGAGGAGACCTGAGCAGACCCTGAGGGGCTCTGAGCAGTCCCTACATTTTACTGAAACTGTGAGCAGAGCTGGATTAGCCAAGACTTGTGCCTGAAAAGTATTTTACAGGAGTTTTTGATACACTTCTTTCCCAAGAATAGTAGATTCTTAGTGCTGGCACTGAGCCCCTGGAACAGCCCTGGTGTCAAAGAAATAAGATGAAATAAAATAACCAATAAGTAAATTTTAAAAAGGAAACCACGACTTGGAGCAATCATTCTTTAGTGGGCCATCTAAAATAAAATAAAATAAAATAAATCTCTGAATTCTTCTTGGTTTGTCCAAGACCTTAAAATAGGCACCTGCCCACTTGACCAGGAAAATGATGATTTAAACCAGGTGAGTGCAAGAATTATTTCATTCACTGCATTTCCCATGTGCCCCTTGAGGGAAGGCATGTGGGATATGTATATGTGGAGAGTGGCCTATAGCCACCACGGCCTCCCCCTTCCCCTCCACTTGGTAGACTAGTAAAGGTTTGCTAGCTCTTTGTAAGGCTGATGGCAAGGAGTATTTTCCCCATGTGCCAAACAACTTCATCCTGAAAGAAATATTTCACTCTGGCAAGATTTAATAACAATTATAATGATGTTTTTATATTTGTATAGGGTCTCTGTCTCAAAAATATTTTTTTCAGGCATTATTTCATTGCTTAGTTGATAAAATGTGACACCAGGCCATATGAGTATGAAGAGTGAACGAGCAGGAATGGCAGGAGCAGAGGCTGTGCCTCTCCACCTCCTGGAGTCCCCTGTCCCTGTGCATTTAGTACTCCTGAAAACGACAACAAATAGCATTGTCAAGGTCACTCCCTACTTTCTGATCACCTTTTCCATCCGACATTTTGGCAGGGAATAGGACAGAAACACTATACAAGAAGCAGAGGAGCATGGGAAAGCAAGAGGCACAGAAACCATTACCTAGTTTGTGCCCATTACCTTAAAGAATCGATAAAGACACCCAGGTTAACAGGAAAGATCCAGCTATGGTACTGGACTAATGGCTGATGTCACAGGGACCAGACCCATGTCCACAGTGCCCCCTGGTCCTCCCTTCTTCCTCCCCTTTTACAACCACACACACTGTCTCTCATCAAGCTATTATTTACATCATTCTAATATATGTGTTTAAAATGTATTGGAAGTTCCAAAGTGAATCATTTCCATTCTTATAATGCCTGGAGGTTCTGATCCATATTATTCTATTTTGTGGTTAAAGTATGGATTCATTCAAAAAAATGTGTGTGATATATCTACCATTTGCTAAGCATTTTGCTGGGAGCTGGGTGTAGAAATACATCTTCTTGCCCTCAAGGAACTCATGATCCAGTAGAGAAAAATCAACACTGGAGAGAAAGCTGGAAGGCAAAGTAAGCCTTTAAGGCAGGTGGGCTCACAACACGGCTGGAAATGCATAGAAGGAACAATGAACCCTGTTGGGAAACACAGAATGGTTCAAAAGCACGTCTGCTAGTATGAAAACTAGGCATTTAAAAACTACCTCCAGCAACCTGTTTGCTAGTATCAACTTTCCCCAGTTGAATTTGGTGTGTGTCTTAGAAGAAGGAAGCCTGGTTGGATGGGAAAACTAACCCTGGTGCTATAAAAAAAAAAAAAATCAGTTATCCTTATAACATTTGGCTCATTGCTAGTTTTCAAACTGTGGCAGTAAATAAAACCTACACACAGGGAACTATTTTCAGAGGAGATGGAAACAAGAGAACTGGGCTTATACCTTATGATATTAAGTATTCAATTACTTGAGCCTTTTTTTTAATGCTTATATAGTTATGTGTGGCTGGTTTGTAAGATTTTTTTTTCTGGGAGCCATTCAAACTTGAATTTTTTTATTATTTTATTTATTTATTCCCTTTTGTTGCCCTTGTTGTCTTATTGTTGTAGTCATCGTTGTTGGATAGGACAGAGAGAAATGGAGAGAGATGGGGAAGACAGAGAGGAGGAGAGAAAGATAGACACCTGCAGGCCTGCTTCATCGCCTGTGAAGCGACTCTCCTGCAGGTGGGGAGCCGGGGTTCGAACCGGGATCCTTATGCCGGTCCTTGTGCTTTACGCCACCTGCGCTTAACCCGCTGCGCTATAGCCCGACTCCCTTGAATTTTTTTTAAACTGGACATTTTTCTTTTTAATTTTGGAAAACAGAAAACTCAAAAAGCATTTTTGCATGAGCTCATAAGGTGGAGACGGTGGGATGTGCGTCCACTAAGCACTGTGCAAGATTGTGGAGTCACCACAGTGCGGTCCCTCTGGGGACTCGCCGGGTACATACACACTAACAACAGACACTAAACGGCTTCTGTTTCATGGGTGTTTTATGCACACATTTCAACTTTGGGAAATGTTGAAAACTCTGTGATGGATTTACTCTATCCTAGTGCTTAGTGTAAGAATAGAGAGAGAGAGTATATAACCAACATATGTATCATTTACATAGTATAACATATAAGACTCAAATGAAATGCCATAAATGTCTATTGGCTTAAAATGTGATAATATATTATAGTTATTTGCAGTAACTCACTTGTCTTTGGATTATGGTAGCATCTCTGACATTATGAAAGAATTTCAATACAATCTTCTTTTCTCTTCTTTTTTCTTTCTGTTTTTTTCCCCTTTCCCACCAGGGTTACTGCTAGAACTTGGTGTCTACATTATTCCAGTATTCCCAGCAGCCAAAATTTTTAGAGATACAGAGTAGAGAGGGAAAGAGAAGAAGGGACACTTGCAGCACTGTTTCACCACTTGTAAAGCTTCCTCCCCCCACCCCCAGTCTATTGAATTCTGGTTCAGGACTGAGAGAAGCTACAGTCTATCCACCCCACAAAGAGAAAGTCCTCAGGCTGCAATATCCTGAAAATAAACTGTTATCCTTTCTCTTCTTCTGAGAGCATCATTTCTCCAGTATTTGGACGGTTTTCAGAGCCTTTTATTACCACTGTCATCAGTAAACTAGCATATACCCTTCTGGGGCTTATCTATCCCCTTTCTGTGAGGACTAACCCACAACAGAGTCTAACCATGAGCCCCCTCTTCAGCCAGCTTCAGAGATACACAGATGGCCAAGTTGCTCTTGAAATGGAAATTGAGAGCTGGTTTGGAAGTTCTGACAGAATGCATTTCCTTGTATACTCTAACCTGGGGGTGAGCAGGATGACATGTTACAGCCAGATCACCTTCACATTTGGAAATGGAAGCTGAGAGCCTTTTCTAATTTGACCTCAGCCTGAATCCCCTTCTTATGATAATTAAGTGAAGAGGTTGGTATTGCAAGATCCAATCTTGAAATGCCCCTTGTTGCCTGTAGGCCCCACCTCTTTCCAACCTACAAATAACAATCTTTGGTGTCACAGGCCTGGTGGACAGGTGTGCACACTCTGCTGCTGAACATAGGTTGCTTTGCAAGATGTTTAAAGGGACTGGACTAAAGGATATTTTTGTGGATATGATGTTAAGTATAATTTGTGGATATGATGTGAAGTATAAGGCCCATTCTACCGCACTAAGGAGTAATGTCCTTAAGCATAGGGCTTTTCTTCAATATACTTGTCTGAAAACTAGAGTTCAGCTTCAAAAGGAACTCCACAATGCTCCTTTCCAAGCCTGAGCATCTTGTCTCAACTAAGTTGGATGTGAATTAGACTAAGAGCCAAGTACTTGTTTCTTCTAAAATAAAATTGTCAAATGAAAATAGAGTTCAGAAGCCATTTGGTAGAAGCCATTAAAAACAAAGGTCTGGGCTGGGGAGATAGCATAATGGTTATACAAAAAGCCTTTCATGCCTGAGACTTCTAAGGTCCCAGGTTTAATCCCCAGCACCACCATAAGCCTGAGCTGAACAGTGCTCTGGCATAAAAAAAACAAAAACAAGCAAAAAAACAAACAAAAAAACAGAGGTCTCCTGACTTCTGCATTTTCCTCTCTACCATCTTGCTAACTCACAATTTAGACATGGTTGGTCTTTGAATAAATGAAAATAAAGGGAGACATCCTGGTGGCATGCTTTAATCTTGGAGACCTAACCCATACTAGGTGACAGCTTCTACCTCTTAAAGAAGGAACTTTTGGGTTTAGCTGTAAATCTGGGCAGTATATGAAAAAAAAAAATACAATTCTTCCCATTATAGCTCCCAACCAAAACACCATGAAAGAAGTCCCTTTTGTTTCTTCAACATTTCTCTTTTCCTTACCATTTGTCATTGGAATTAAGTTGAGCAGAAGAAGACACCAGAGAAGCCTTATGGTTTCTCTGACACCTAGAGGGGCCATAAGTGACCTCACAAGCTTTCAGCCAGAGTTAAAAAATAACCCAGAGAACAGTGTTCCAGACTCATGGTCCCTTGCCACACTCCAAACAGGCTCTTTCTTCTCTTTGGAAAAAGCTTGTTTGAACAGATGAGCTTAGAAAAGAAGATGTCCATTAAAAAATCATCTCCATTAAGACAGTTTTTTGATTTAAGTTATGCTAAGTACTTGTTATTTTCTTGGAATATATTGGGTACTCTATGGAGATAAGAGAAAAGCAGAAGGCAGAATTTTACCTTCCCAAGAACGATAAGCTAATTTGAGGAATAGAAACAGAAGATAGAAAGCTAGAAAGAAACAATAACCTAAAGCTTATACACAGCTTTATAACACAGTGAAGGAACAAAGAGGTGAAAATAAATTATTTTTTTGTTATTGTCAGGGATTCATTACTCTGTATGAACTTCTTTTTTCAGAGAGAGAGAGAGAGAGAGAGAGACTCTCCAGTACCAAAGCCCCTTGCAGAACCATGGGAGCCAGGCTCATACTTGGGTTTCAGGCATGACAAACAGGTAAGCTGTACAACCTACTAAATTCTTAAAGTCTTGGAGCATCCTAGGGCTAACATGTAGCTCCTGATTAAATATTACAACCATGCTGGAGAGGTGGCTCAGAGGACCCAGGTTCTGTCCCTGGTATGCCAGACCTAAGGAGTGCTCTAATCTCCCTCTGTCCCATCAAAATAAATAGTTAATAATATCACAGGAAAATATAGATAAGTAAACAGCTTTATAACCTAGTATTCAGTTAAACTGATCTCTCTTTAAACTATTTTTAGAACTTTATTTACTTATTTGATAGGACAGAGAGAAAATGAAGGGGAGGGAGAGAGAGATAGAAAGATATCTGCAGCACTGCTTTACCAAACTTACCTTTTGTAGGTAGGGACCAATTGCTTCAACCTGGGTCCTTATGCTTAGTAACATGAGCACTAAACAGATGCACTACCACCCAGCTCTCTTCCACTAAACTCTTAAAAGAAGCCACCAGGGAGTCGAGCTGTAGCGCAGCGGGTTAAGCGCAGGTGGCGCAAAGCACAAGGACCGGCATAAGGATCCCGGTTCGAACCCCGGCTCCCCACCTGCAGGGGAGTAGCTTCACAGGCGGTGAAACAGGTCTGCAGGTGTCTCTCTTTCTCTCCTCCTGTCTGTCTTCCCCTCCTCTCTCCATTTCTCTCTGTCCTATCCAACAACGACAACAACAATAATAACTACAACAGTAAAACAGGAAGGGCAACAAAAGGGAATAAATAAATAAAATAAATATAAAAAAAAAGAAGCCACCATCCTATTCCTCTTTAGACTTTTAGTATATTCCCTGAAAAAGCCAACTCTTTCCTCATGGTGTCAGTCTTCTCTCCCCCTCATAAGACTAGAGACATTTTTACAGCCATCAAGTCAAAGTATACATCTAGCACCCAATTCTGTCATGAGGTTGGCTTTCAAATATGATAATTCCATTAACTATAAACCACATTGATCTGATCTGGGGCCCATGTCTATTCATATTCACAATAGGAGCCTGTGTAACTTCTGTATCCCTGTAAGTCTGAGCTTGCATTCCATGTTCATACTTTTCCCATATCTAGGAGTTACTCTCTGTCCTGATCCAAAGTTCTAGTCCTATTTCCAACTCTGACACCATCTGCCCAGACAAAACCTTTAGCCCACCTGCATGTTAGCTGTTGGGCTCAGACAAAAATTAGTAAAGTCATGGACCCCTTGGAATATACCTAAAATAGACTTCCTAGCTTTTTTCCAAAATGGAGATTCCAAATCTTATCTGCTCTATTCTTACCTTTAGGTTCCTGGTTATTAAACAATTTATTCTGCTTTATATCTTAATGCTTTTTCAGCCACCAAGTTGCACATGGTACCATGATGCCAACCTGACTTACCCAGACAGACAACCTTACCAATGTACCCTGTAATGCCACCTCTCCAGAGTCCTGCCCAACTAGGGAAATATAGAAACAGGGTAAGTGGGATACAGAGCTCTGGTGGTAGGAATTGTATGGAATTGTACCCCTCTTATCCTATGGTCTTGTCAATATTTCCATTTTATAAATAAAAATTTTTAAAAATAGGCTGGGTATATGGAGTGATCTGCCAATGCCCATATCCAGTGGAGAAGCAATTACAGAAGCCAGAATTCCCACCTTCTGCATCCCATAATATCCTGGGTCCATACTACCAGAGGGATAAAGAATAGGAAAGCTTCCAATGGAGGGGATGGGATACAGAACTCTGGTGGTGAGAATTGTGTGAAATTGTAGCCCTCTTATCCTATAGTCTTGTCAATCATTATTAAATCAATTTTTTAAAAAATGTGGTAACTCAACTAAGCAATTTATCCAACCAAGGAAATAGAGTCTTGATGGTATCCTGGCTTACAGTCTCAGCTTTATAAAATAGTAGGTATTCAGGACTTCCCTTGACTAATTACTTTAAAATTATTTGGACATCAGCTATTCAAATGTGGGAAAAAATCAACACACTATAGATTCTTAAGGATATAGAGTTTGGTGCTGGTCTTTACTTCAAGTGATAATCTTTTAAATATGTAAACATTGCTAAGATATTCTCTCTCCTCTCATACCTAGACTACTCCTAGATTCTTCAGGCCCTCTGACATGGTTTATGGGTTCTGTCACTTATTTCCACAGTCTACTTAATTCTAATGATTCTCTTTGTCCTGAGTTCCATTTGTTAATTTTGTTCTACTATGACTCCAAAGCTGAACCCAATACCTATAGCACATGAATTTCTTTTAGGAAGCATCTTTCCCATTCTTTATTGGGTATCTGTATCTGTGGTGATTCAAATGAAACACTTTCTAATATTCATTCTCCTCTACAATTCTGTGGGTTGTTGGCTTAAAGATCAACTAAGCTAAGGAGATATCATCAAAGATGTCACCATCTTCTCTAATTTTTCTGCAACTTATCCTCATTTTATTCACTGTGGACCAAATAAAGCTTCTGGCATCACCCAATAGAAAGAATATGCCTAGATTCACTCAACACTGAGAGTCTCCTGTTAGAAATACCTATATGTAGGGAGGAGTGGCATCACTCATTAGAAGCCACTCTTGCTTCCTTTACTTTGTCTCTTAACTTAAGCTGTGTTTGGTTAGTGGGATACAGTGGCATTTGCTTCTGATAATGCAATCCTTTGAGGACCCTTAAATAATGAGTCTGTGACAAGAAATATGGAGGTGGCAGGGGCCAGAGTATATAGAGAGTTGGAGGGAAGGTGGTTCTGATTCCAGCTCTGTTAAATTTTTAATGCTGCTGGAGGGTAACTAAACTGATTGGGGGAAAGTGAATTTATTTTCCTAGTGTTATGTAAGGCACTCCTAACCTTCTAAAATGGTATTTCATTCCAAAGGTGGGAGAGCCGTTTACTGTTAATAAAGAATGCTGAAGTGTGGTCTTGGAATGATTAATAGGTTGGGACTAGAAGGACCATCTGAGGTGTGGCAGAGCACACAGCCATCTTAATGGTTTGCCTGCTGAAACAGCAGGAAATTCTCACAAAACAAAAGCATGTTATCCACTGTTGGGCAGGATAGAGAAATGCCACCATTAGAACTAATCACTTCTGATAAGTTTTTCAACTTTCATCACCTCCTATGTTTGTGTCTTCACTTAGAATGACCAAATCCCCTAAACTTCTGCCAGCAAATGTGCCCCAAGCCATGTGAACCCTGGGTAGAGACACTCCAAGGAGAGTATATAGGAAAAGGACCAATGTGGAAACACCTTGGGAACAGAATCTGCACCTTACTCATAACTGAATATCTTCTCTCCAAGGCCTTGTATGGTATCTTATGCCGCTCATGAATATGCTTGCTGAGAGAGAAGTGAGTGAAAAGAAAAATGACAAAGGCTTCTTGGTTTTTCCTCCAGTCATCTGAGTTGGAAAGTACAGCACAGGCTGCACTCGTGGAAACAATCTTTTGGTCTATATTCTACAGAGATGACATCACTTCCACTCTTCCTTGCCCTTTTCCTCCTCCATCTCTATTACCTGAACCGGCAACAACCCCCAGACCAATCTCATGAACCACCTTGCTGCCCTCTACATTTAAATATGTAAACATTGCTAAGATATTGTCTCTCCTTTCATACCTAGACTCCTCTACTTCTGAATTTTTCAGGCCCTCTGACATGGTTTGTGGGTTCTGTCACTTATTTCGGTAGTCTGCCTTGGTTGGGCTGATTAGGCAGAAACCAGGAGGTAATCAGGACTTTTCTCTCTTCCTCACTCTCAGATCAATTCAAATTCTGCTGATTCTACATTGACACAGCTTCCACACTATCTCCTACTCTCTTCCTTTAAGTCACTATCACTTCTTGTTAAATTACCTAAAGTTTTCTTAATTGGCTACTATAAGCCAGGCTTTCCCTCCCAAGCAGAATCTCCACACACTATAGCTTTATCTAAGAGGAATCCAATCAGGTCACACTCCACAAGCTGAAAAAACTTCACTGTTGACCAGTCATTGTGTTGAGACCAGAACTGATAATCCTTTGCTTGACCTAAGAGTTCCTTGGAAAACCTGGCATCTCCCTCTCTCCTTCCCCAGCTGCATGAACCAGCTGCATGAAGGTTTTGCAATGTGACATAAACTTTCTCTTTGCACATGTTATTATTATTTCCACTTTGTTGCTGTTGTCTCTGTCCCTATCTTAGTAGCCCCTTCCCTCTCAGAAGGAGCATCAAGTACTCTGAGTTATTAATCTCCTTCCATGATTCTACTTCTTTCCAAGGCAGAAATGGATTAGTACTGCTCCTATAAATTTGGTGCTAACCTCTGAAAAGCAGGTACTCTTCTGTCATTTCTGGTTTCCTTGTCTGTTTCTCCAGCTAAACAGGGGCCCTCTGAAGAGCAGTGACCATGATACTCAACACTATTCATAGAGCAGAGAGTGTCTGTTACACAGAAGATGTGTCAGAAATATCTTTAATGATACCCGAAAGATCTTCCAAAGGGCTTAGTTGACCAAGCATGCATGCATGCATTCATTCATTCATCTGGGCATTCTATAGACCTTCTCTAATTCAGAGGCAGGATCTGATTAGAGACTAATCCTGAGGGAACTGGTTTTTCTAAGCAATGCAATTTCTGCTTGGTCTATCTTGAAGAAACCAAAAATGACAATGTGCAGTGTCTCGTCTGCCACTTGCACTCGTCCCAGCTCAGAGTTCTGTGGATGAATGAAAACTCTAACATGTTATTTCTCTGGAGAACAGGTGTTGTTACCCTGGGGAAACAAACCAATTCTATGATTTTGAGCAGGCAACCATGTAGAGGATGATTGGTGAGAAGACGCTCCTTTCCAGCTACCCCTCTGAACCAGACAAATCAAGCCCACTCTGCTGCTTTACTTTCCCCAGTTACAATGTCTTGTGAGGGATGGGCCCAGAGTCCCACTCTAATTACACCCTATTTGACTAGGAATTGGAGCTCCTAATCGCTTGCCTAAATCTCAAACTGATACGACATTTATAACTACATTAAAAAGGAAATGCTCTTTGCTGTATGCCTTTATATGAGATAATTGTACAGTGAAAATACTATTGAGGGGTTTGGGGCCCTTCCCAAAATGACAGAACAGAACCATGACTCATAAAATAAAGGAAGTAGTAGTTCTCTCCCTGAGCCCCCAAACACTAGGGAAATAAATCCAGCCTTAACTGAAAGATGAACATATCTCACAGAGCTCCCAGATTTTGGAACTCTGGGAGTTCTCAAGTCTAATCCTATATTGCCGTTGACTACTTCTGCCTTTCCTTATCTCTACAAAAGGAAGCCAGCCAGGATGTGCTTGTAATCCAAACTCCAGCTATACTCGTCTAGAAATCAAAACACATCCCCAAAACATGGCTAAATTCTTACATAGATATTCCTTACAACTTTTCAAATGTTTATAGTTTTCTTCTTCTTCCTCTTCTTCTTCTTCTTCTTCTTCTTCTTCTTCTTCTTCTTCTTCTTCTTCTTCTTCTTCTTCTTCTTCTTCTTCTCCTTCTTCTTCTTCTTCTCCTTCTCCTTCTCCTTCTCCTTCTCCTTCTCCTTCTCCTTCTCCTTCTCCTTCTCCTTCTTCTTCTTCTTCTTCTTCTTCTTCTTCTTCTTCTTCTTCTTCTTCTTCTTCTATTTCTCCTTTATCACTTTCAATACCACTTACTGAGGCCTAATCCATGCCAAATAAAATTCTGAATTCTATTTACATCTTTTCTTATTTAATTCTCATAACTACCCAAGGAGGTATATCACTATTATTGTTCCTATGTTATAGATGAGAAAACTGAGATTAAATATAAAGAGGGAGGAGGAGGAGGGGAAGAAGCCAAATCACCTCTTCTAGGTCACACAGTTAAAACGATGTGGAGTTTTGCTTTAAGTCAGGCAAGCTGGTTCCAGCAAGCTTTATAACTACCACATATTACAGAGCCTACTCTGGTTTCTCAGCTAGCAGTCAAAATTCCCCATAACCATGTTGAGAACCTAATGTTTTGGGTTTTTTTCATGTTTTTTTATTTAACAATAAACCTCATTTGGGCCACTAAAGGTGGACTAAATAAAAAGGCTGCAGGAACTATTCCCTAACAAAAAATATTCCTTTTCTTTCTCTTTAAAGGTGGCCCATGTTATGAGGGCTTTTAAAAAAGCAAATACCCCTTACAAAGAGTAGCATAGAAGTTGCTAGGGCTTTAGTTCAAGTGAAGCTTCCAGATCATTCCTTCATGAGCAGGAAATTAAAAATCATAGGCATTAGGAGGAGGAGGTTCTTAGAAGTAGTGGGGCAGGGATCTTGGGAGTGAGGAAGAAGGAGAAAAGGGAAATGGTACTGAAAAAAAGGTGGGAAATGACCACATTTAGAGACAGTCTGGGAAGACACAAATAAAACTCGCCTACTCCACACTTTTGCCTAGAGCTGGCTTGGGGGCATTGATCAGTATCACACAGGACACATTTTCTGGTAAAATGTTTTAAACTCAGTTAAGGGCTAAATCCTGCTTTCCAGAAATAGTAACTTCATCACCTTTTGAATAAAAACTGTATTGTTAAGCAAGGGTCACGAAGCTCTGAGCTGTTGCTTAAGAAAGACAACTGAATATATATATATATATATATATATATATATATATATATATATCTTATCTCTCTAGAAATGTACTCATAAACATCATCTGAACACCAGCTTATCTGAAAGCTGGCTCCCTTATCATTTGAAAAGAGCTAAGCTAGTTGCTCTCCCTCTAATTACTGACTCAATTGGATAAACTCCTTAGTTTGATGGCTGCCATCACCAATGTCAAAAACCTCCCCATGTCAGATTTTCCTACCTGTATTGAAGAGAGTAACAGACATGTACAGTAAAATCAGCTTTTTCAATTATAACAACAGCCAAAAAAAAAAAAAAAACACATGCAAAGTCTATATATAAAAGATGTATCTGTAACACCAGGGGCCTTGAGAGCTAATTGCTCTAGAAGGTTCCTGACTGCTGAGGCAAGTAGTCAAGTTACCGTTGGTCATGGTCCTGAACACCCCATCTAGTTGGGTCACAGAAGGACAAAAGAAGCCATCAACAGCACTTTATCCAGTGCTGCTCCTGTACACTTATACACAGGGAGTAAGATTTACTTGGAGCCAAATAAGTATAAAAAAACACTGGTTCCCTTCAGGGAGGAAAGGGTTAAGGTCTGTTAAACCACTGACCCAGAGTCAAGCATGTCACTATAATTGTTCATTGCTGCCTCAGGCATCGAACCATAATCTTAGGACATGGACAACCTTCAGGCAGTCTTTTAAATGCCTTGGTGCTTCAAATAGTACCAGAAATGCATAATTCACAGACAAGACATCACATGAGGCTTATCTTCCATAAATGTAACATAAACTGATAAGAAGAGGCCATGATTAAAAGGTAGAATCAAAAAATTGCCAATGTGGCGTGCACACACACACACATACAAACATACAAACATCTGATATCCCAGCTCCAAATGAGTTTTCATAGATATGCAAAGAAGAAAAAGGGAAAAAAATCTTTGAGCATTTTGCATGTCTTCTTCCATAAATGAATACCAAAAATAGATGCCCCTTCCCTAATCTCTCTGATTTGGAAATTATTTAGCATTTTTAGAAATTAATTTTTTCAGGCAATTAAATTAGTCAGTAATTTGATATCACTATCTTACATTGTTATATAGAACGAATGCCGAAATGACACATAACCTCATTTTCACTTATTTTTGCAAATTTAGTACTCATAAAAAGGTGTTGGCTCAACAGTGCCAGCGACTAGAATCTTCCCTGCTAGCTGAGAGGAAGCCTGAGAAGTTGCAGCCCGAGCCCATCCAGATTACCAGCTGTGAGAGCAAGAGCAAATCCCAATTCACACAGTCCTTTATTCTCTGCTCCAGAATCTTAGCTGGCCCATCCAATTGAACATGATAAATGGCGCCAGCACTGGGTGGAATCCACCCCCTCAGTTCCCAATGGCCACCTGGTATTTCTATGATACCTCTGTCCAAAGAAATTGTAAGCCCTTTCCAAGTCATCTAACTCAGTTCTCCAACCCTTTTAGACAAAGACAGATCTCTGAGAAACCTGCAAAGCCACTTGGGAGGAGAGAGGACACACACACTTAACTAGAACAGAGATGAGTGAGTTTTTACTTCTCTGCAGCTTCCAAGGGTGAACAGTTAAGTTCTACCAAGGGAAGAATGAAGTTAAAGATTTCTTTTTACTCCATATGCTCTGAGGAAGAAATGAAAACACCAAGCATTTCATGAGCAAAACAAAGGCACAAAAAGGAGATGCAATGGCTCCCAGCACACACCCTGAAACCAATAGGCAAGGTCAAGATTAACATCCGGGGTTCATCGGAATGATGTCTTTGTTTAATCATTTTGAGCATGAACATTTTAACGAGTGTTCGGAGGGGATTCTCTTAATAATTATACCAGAACAACAGGACTAATGGGACTGTCCAGGGCAGCCTGGGATCACAGCTGGCCAGTCGTTAACTTAAGAATTATTAAAAACTCATTTTGGTCTTCTGATTCTTCCCTAACCTGCCATATGCAGCCTTTCCTGCAGGCTTTGTTAATCTTTCCTCAACTCCCTTGTCTTCGTTACCTCTCTTGATCTGCCTTTCATCTATTCTAACATCCTACATTTTATTTAAAACCCAAATGAACATCCATTGCTCCCACCTGGTTCTTTCTGCCTCCTCAAACTAACTCTACTCTTTGTCCTCTCTGAAGTTCTTCAGAGTGTTTAAACTCTCACTGGCCTCAAACAAAAGCACTTAGTTCCACAAGAAAGTAGGATTTGTTCAGAAATAAGCAACAGAAGGGAGAGCAAGGCAGGGGTAGACAGAATAATGGTTATGCAAAGAGACTCTCATGACTGAGACTCCAAGGTCCCAGGTTCAATCCCCCACACCACCATAAGCCAGAGATGATCAGTTATCTGGTCAAAAAAAAACAGATTTTAAGAGTATGATTGAGCCAAAACCCATATGAACTGCCCCCAATCCATGGCCAACAGCCCCCCCAAATAATCTCTGGAATGACCCTCCTCAATTTCTCCAGGGAAGGAAACAGCATTACCTCCCCTGAGAGAAGCAAGACAGGTTGGGTTCTACCATTGTCTGTTCTGCACTGTCCAGAAGCCATCCTCATTTATATAGAACTCCAGAGGGTTCAGATCCTGTAACATGATGGCAGAGGACCTAGTGGAGGTTGTTGTTATGTATAGACAAATTATTGTATTTACTGTCAAGTGTAAAATATTAATGCCCCAATAAAGAACTTAAAAATAAATATATAAATAAAGAGAACTCTGAGTATCAGTGTTTGTAGTGTGTGTGTCATATAACATAGCTATCACCTACAGAATTATTTGGCTTTTCCCCTTCTTCCTCTACAAATATGAAGTTCTTTTCTCAACAAAGTCTAAAGTATCTGGCAGACTAAGGTCTATCTTATCACTCTCCTCTATCCTCTCCAGGATAGCTTCTCACCCGCTTTTGGGTATTAAGGCAGGAAAATCATCAAATGTCCTACAGACAATACAGTTTACTGAATATCGAGAACCAGATACACACAATGGAATACTATTCAGCTATTCAAAATTATGAAGTCACTTTCTTCACCTTATCTTGGATGGAGTTTGAAGGAATCATGTTAAGTGAAATAAGCCAGAAAGAGAAGGATGAATATAGGATGGTCTCACTCATGGGCAGAACTTAGGAAACAAGAACTGAAAGGGGAAACACAAAGTAAAGCTTGGACTGCTTTGGTGTACTGCACAAAGGCAAAGGACTCTGGGGAAGGAAGGCAAGGATAAGGGTGGGGAGAGAAAGGTTTTTCAAGTCCTGGGGCATGATAATAGAAAAGGACCTGGGGGGGGGGGTCGGGCAGTAGTGCAGCAGGTTAAGTACACATGGCACAAAGCACAAGGATGGGCATAAGGATCCCGGTTCGAGCTCCCTGCTCCCCACCTGCAGGTCACTTCACAAGCAGTGAAGCAGGTCTGCAGGTGTCTATATTTCTCTCCCCTTCCTCTTTCTATTTCTCTCTGTCCTATCCAACAACAATAATAGCAATGGTAACAATAATAACCATAACAACAAGGGTAACAACTAGGGCAACAAAATGAGAAAAATGGCCTCCAGGAGTAGTGGATTCGTAGTACAGGCATTGAGCCCCAGCAATAACCCTGGAGGCACAAAAAAGAGAAAAAAGAAAAGAAAAGAAAAGAAAAGGACCTAAATTGGGTGTGACAGTGTTTTTGCAGACACGTCTCTGGTGACATGAGAAATCATACTCATGTGCTAACAAATGCACTATAAACCATCAACCTCTGAATAAAAAGAAAATAAAATGGGAGTTGGGTGGTAGCACAGAGGGTCAAGTGCAAGTGGCGAGAAGCCCAAGGATGTAAAGATTCTGGTTCAAGCTCCCAGCTCCCCACATGCAGGGGAGTCACTTCACAGGTGGTGAAACAGGTCTGCAGATATCTATCTTTCTCTCCTCCTCTCTGTCTTCCCTTCCTCTCTCCATTCTCTCTGTCCTATCCATTGATGATATCAATGACAGCAATAATAATAACTACAACAACAACAACAACAACAACAAAAAAGGGTAACAAAAGACAAAATAAATTTTAAAAAAAAAGAAAAGAAATAAATAATGAAAATGAACCAGAAGCCCAGAAAAAGGATGCCTGCCATGAGACCTTCAGCTGTGATATATATGGCCCTGTAACTTCTTGAGACCCTGTGTGTCTCACTGCAAAGCTCAAATCACTGCACTGTAGAAGTTTTTTTTCTCCTAACAACTGGATCATAATGACTTGTTTGCTTAGCTGTCCATGTACCACATTGGCAAACAGGAACCCTGTTGGACTGATTAGCATATCCTCGGCACATAAACATAACAGACTTTAAGCAAAGGTTGGTTGAAGAAGTAGATTAGAAGAATGAATGCCAACAGGGTTTTCCTTAAGGTACTAGTTGGATTTTATCACAGAGCCAAGCTCCAGTCAGGTGGGAAGAGAAGAAATTTTTCTCTCCTTTAGACAAGTCACAAGAAGCAGATAGGGTGCCTGATTGCTGCATCTACTGGCCTCACAGACTGACTGGGGGAAACAGGCTAGGCTTCTACCCCTGTGCCCTGTTAGGGCAGAGGCAATGGATTTTGAGTTAGACCCAGTGATCTGGGATTGGCCTGCAATGATGTTCTGAGCCACCACAAACTTGGCACCATGTCTGGAAAAGTCCTCAAGGAGTGGAGATACCCTTTCAAGCCCCAGCATACACTGCCTCTGAAGCCCACTTGTCAGTCACCCTTCCAAGTGAACTACCACCCTTGGACACATGGCACACCCCTCAGAGCTGGGCACACACATGGACATTCTTGCTGTCTATAGTCATGGCCTAACAGTTCAGCAGAGCTCAGCAGACAGCCTCTGATTCCCCCCTCAGCTGCCTCCTGGTGGGAACTGAGTATCCCAGGAGCACATTAGGCTGCATATTAAACAGATGGGATGCAGATCTGAAACCTCCTAAAGGCTGGGGCTTTCCTCTCTCTTCTTCTTCTTCTTTTCTTTTCCTTTCTTTCTTCCTTCCTTCCTTCCTTCTTTCCTTTTTTTTTTCCTTCATATAAGCAGCTGTCAAGGTGTGTTAATATCTCTTATTTAAATAAGCTCCTTAGTCTTGGTGAACAGAGAGGAGACTAAAAAAAAATGAGTAGAATAAATAATCTCTCGTGCTAGCAACATAATTATAAGAACATATGTTAGCTCGAACTAGCTATATGCTCGTCATATTAAGGGCATGTGTGGGAGAGAGAAAGATGGCAGGAGAGTCTCAAAATAGAGCAGGCGGAGGAAGAGTGATATGGGGCTTTGTGGGAACCCGAACTGCTTTCCCGGAGCCTCCATTTTGACATTCAGAAATCTCAGAGGGTTGCTGGTGATGGTTTCCTGCTGTTGAATGAAGCACCAGGAGCCAGGGTCCCAATGGTACCTTACCATTTGGTGGCCCCACCAGGGTGTGCAGGGCAGAAAAGAGAAAGAGAGAGAGAAGAGAGGACATGATCCATTTTCCCTCAGTCCTTCTCTGCCAGGTGCAGGGTAGGCGCTAGGAGCAAGAATCCCAGAAGCAACAGATCTTGGCTCTCACACAAACTCAGGATCTGAGGTGCTAAAGAAAAACTGTGACTAGGAGGCATCACACACCGCAGAGAGAATATGCACACTTTACCTGGCCCGAAGGCCCAGATCCAAGCACTCAACACCAGAGGAGCACAGTGTAAAGGGGAAGCTTTGCACAGAGTGAGCCCACATGTTACAACATGCAAGGACTGGGTTCCAGCCACTAGTCCCCACCTGCAGGGGGAAAGGTCCCTGAGCAGCGGAGCACTACTGCAAGTGTCTTCCCTTCTCTCATTCTCTCTCTCTCCTACTCTCTCTCTCTCTCTCTCTCTCTCTCTCACACACACACTTTTTACTAGAAAGAGAAAGAAGGAAGGGAGGAAGGGAAGGAAGGGAAAAAATAGAAAGGAAATTCACCAATGGTAGAGCAAATGGAACCATGTGTTGGCATCTCTTTTTTCTGTCTCTTCCTCTCTCTGTGTCTGTCATTCTCTGTCTAGGAGGAAGGAGGGAGTGGTAAATCCAAGCAATGAGGAAAATAAAAAAGGAAAAAGAAAGAATACCTTTGCATATATTTAGATGGCATTCCCTCTATCCCCCTCCAAACAAACAAACAAACAAACAACAACAACAACAAAAAAAACCTTATCATTTCCACTGCCCCTTTTCTGCTCAGCTAGATTGACCCAAGTGGAATCAGGTCCCCACTCACATCTTCCCTTTCATCCACACCCACCCCAGTCCTGCCAGCCTCCCCTGGGGAAAGCCTGCTTCCCTCTGGGAGCCTTTTCTGCTCCCCAGGAGGCTTTGGGACCCTGGTTCCTCGCTGCCATAGCACCCTGCAGTTCTGGAGGATCTAATCCTCACTGCACTTTTAATTACTACCACGTCTGTCTCCCCGGATGGGTTTTGCTGCCTCCGCAAAGGTATAGGAGCTCTGCCTAATTTGCTCGCTGGCTGCAGTGCTGCCTGCGCTGGCTCTGGGACCTGGGGTCTCTGCTCTGAGGGCTCAGGCACAGCATGCCAGAGTGTGTGACAGCTGTAAACACGGCGCCCCAAGAACTGTTCCCTCCTCCCCATGCTGGCAGGACCCAAGGAGGAGGCTGGCAGAAGAGGGCCCCAGGCGAGCAATCCTGAGCTGGGTGGTGACACTGTGAAGGCTAAGTGCTCAAAAAGGATCCCATCTCCTGCTGAGCCAGACCCCAGGGTTTGGCCTTCCTCAGGGCCACAGCAGAGGGCAAATGGCACCCACTGTGTGCTCTGGGAAGTTCATGCTGAGGCAGGAGCATGCAGGCAGGAAGCCAGCTGGGAGGAAGCCACAGTGTTGGCCACAGTGAGTGAAAGGGGTCTAAATAGGATTGGAGGCTTTGGACAAATAGCAGGGAGAAGGCCCAGGGATGTTTTGTGGACAGGGATGAGTATTTTGTGAGACGTAATCATGGGGGTAGGCTGGGCTAAAAAATTAAGGACATAAGAAAGATTTTATAAATAATTGCCAACATATAAAATGGGCATTTCCAAGAGCAGGTTTTTAGTAAAACACTTTATCTTGGGGCCTGCAGGATGGTGCTGTCAGTAGGATGCTGAACTTGGAAGCATGAGATCCTCAGTTCCAACACTCCCACCCCAAGTGCCAGGATGATTGATGTCTGGTTCTCTCCATCCTGCCCTTCACTTATGATCATAAAAAAATAAAATCTTTAAAAAATTAATAATTGTGTGTGTGTTGCTATGGAGCTGAGACCTCACACTTGCATGGTTTTACTAATCTGGGTTGTATTATTATTATTATTATTATTATTGTTACTATTACTATTATTATTATTCAGACAGAGAGAAGGGAAGTGACACTACAACATCTGAATTTCCCCAGATGCTCTAGCACTTTGCATGTGGTGCAAGGGTTTGAACCCGAGCATTTTGTACAGCAAGGCCAACACGCACCTGGCCTGGTAAACTATCTCTCTGTCCCACTGAAATATTTTTAAATTTTGCTATTTGAGTGTGTTTTATAAATTTCCAGTAGTCTGTTTATTTTTAAAAGACAAATAAATAGGGGGTCAGGTGGTGGTTCACCTGACTGAGTGCATATATTACAATACACAAGGACCCAGACCCTGCAAGTCGGGGGGGAAGCTTTGTAAGTGGTGAAGCAGTGTTTCAGGTGTCTCTCCCCTCCCTATCACCCCACTTCCCTCTTGATTTCTGCCTATGTCTATCCAATAAATAAAGATAATAAAAATAATTTTTAGGGAGTCAGCAGTAATGCAGTGGGAAAGGATCCCGACTTGAGCCCCCGGCTCCCCACCTGCAGGGGAGTCGCGCTTCACAGGCGGTGAAGCAGGTCTTCAGGTGTCTGTCTTTCTCTCCCCCTGTCTGTCTCCCCTCCTCTCTCCATTTCTCTCTGTCCTACCCAACAACAACGACACCAATAACTACAACAAAACAACTAGGGTAACAAAAGAGAAAATAAATAAATTAAAACAAAATTTTAAAGGAAGACAAATAAGACTGGAGAGACAGCATAATGGTTAGAAAAAAGATTTTATACTCTAAAGCCTCAGGTTCAATCCCCAGCACCACCATAAGCCAGAGCTGAGTTATGCTCTGGTCAGTGTCTCTCTCTCGTGTGTGTGTGTGTGTGTGTGTGTGTGTGTGTGTGTGTGTGTATGTGTGTGTGTTTATCTGTCTGTCAGTCTGTCTGTCTGTCTTCCTCTGTCTATATATATATATACGTGTGCGTATGTTTGTCTGTCTTCCTCTGTCTATATATGTGTGTGTCTTTCTGTCTGTCTTCCTCTGTGTATATATGTGTGTGTGTGTGTGCATGCACTCATGCATGCACACACACATATGTATAGTATTTAAAAAATAAAAATGAATAAGTGCTATAGAGGGAGGTAAAAAGGAGAGTTTGGGGGAGAGTCAGCATTTGTACCCTCAATAAATTCACCCACAAGCATATTCAGGGTGCAAGTGAGGGGTCTTTAAAAACTCTTGTATTGGCTGTATCTGAGTGCTGCCTTCTGCGTTTGGTGAGTATAAACTAGATACTGATAGATTTTCCCCCCCCTCCCCCCAAGGATGGAACTGAAAAGCAGGATGTGTGGCAAAGAGGGTCATGCAAGGACATCACTGGGTGGACCCTACTATGGCCCCCCTGCCCTGCAACTCTCAGCTGACTTGCCTTGTTCAGTGTTAACATTTCAGCAGCATTTTCACCCCAGGATGACACACAAAAACCAAGACTGAACGTAAGCCAGACCACTATGTCTGCAGCACTGATAGAGAACATATGACATTTGTGCTTGTCCCCAAGGAAGCACTGCTCATCGAGTGAAGGGAAACAGGCACTGCAGTCACCACCGCTGTGTGTTTGCCGATGTCCATGTTAAGGGATTGGGAATATCTGAGGAGGGCCACATTTCTGGCTACATCTTCCCCTGATTTTATAGCATGGGGCTGAGAAGGCAAAGCATACATCATAAAAATACTCTCATTCACTTTCTGAAAGAAAGGTGATCTTGATGCTTTGTGGCTAAAGTCTGCCTTGCAGATGATGACAGAGATGGTACTTTGTACAAGCTCACACTGGATATCCAGCAAAATGCTTTCATGTGGACTTTAACAAGTATCTCACCAAACAGGTTCTCCAGAGCCATACCTCCCTAGGAAAAGATAGAAACAGGCTGGTAGTATGGATTGACCTGCCAATGTCCATATCAAGAGAAACAGTTACAGAAATCAGACCTTCAACCTTCTGCTCCCCATAAAGAATTTGGTCCATATTCCCAGAGGGATAAAGAACAGGGAAGTTTCCAATGGAGGAGATAGGACATAAAACTCTGGTGGTGGGAACTATGTGGAACTGTACCCCTGTTATCTTACAATCTTGTTAATCATCATTAAACTACTATTAAAAAAAAAAAAAACAGGGACCAGGCAGTGGTACACATGGTTGAGCACATACATAGCAGTGCACAAGGACCCAGGTTCAAGGCCCTGGTTCCCACCTTCAGGGGGAGAAACTTCATGAGTAGTGAAACAGGGCTGCAGGTGTTTCTCTGACTCTCTCTCTCTCTCTCTCCCTGCTCCCCTCTCAGTTTATCTCTGTCTCTATCCAAAAATAAATAAATAAATAAAAACAGAGGCTCTAAAATACATGGGAGACTTATTGTTAAGTCCTGATGGGAAAAAGGTAAACTGACAACTATGGATGGCATGGTGACTTTGTCCAGTGTCCCTTCTCCTGGTTCAGCATCAGACTTTTCCCCTCACCCAGGAACTCCCTGTCGCCACTCCCACTTCCTGCCAGCCCCATCACTTAGGAAAACTAGCATTTTACTGGGTCCTGGACACTATTCAATAAGACCCAAGGCTGGACAAGAAGTAGAGGTGATCAGGATAAACCCAAAGCCCAACTTCAGTCTTTATGTTAGTTAAGTCAAATAGAGTCTAAACTCAAGGATGGCCCTATGAGCCAAGGATTCCTTTCAGTGGCAGAGGAGAAAGGTCAACCTTGCCAAACAGCTCTGCACAACCAACACAGGCTGATTTGCAGAGAAGATCAGATCACGTGTCTTCCCATTAGCTCCCCAGACAGATAACTAACCTGCACGAGGAACCAGTTCTCCAGAGACCTGCCAACCATTTCTAGCTAAAGACCAGACTCCAAACAGCAGCCTCCACCCTGATCCAGCCTGCACAGCACTGCTGAGAGGCTTTGACAGAAACAGCCCAGGCTGCCCAGAGCAGGAAAAGGTAAAAAGTAAATAAACGGTGCCTTAATCTCTCCTGTAGATTGAAACAATCTGAACCAACTATAATTTCATCCAGACATGGGAGAATAATTTTTAAAGCTCTGCTGAACATAAATGCACCTCCACTCATTATCATTTTCCCTGACATTTCTTTTTCTTCCTGCCCCTTTCTCCATCTGCATTTTATTCAATGAACACATCTGCATTCCTCCCCTCTCTCTCTCTCTCTCTCTCTCTCTCTGTCTGTCTCTCTCCCTCTCTCTCCCTCTCTCTCATTTTTTTGGCCAGAAACTCTATACAACCTTATCACTGACACCTCTCTGCAGTTTCAAATTCCAACTTTGTGCCAAATCCCCATTTCCTGCTGCTTAATTTCCATTCATTTACTCTTGTTTTTGCTTCTTCTGCCATTCCCAGCATGGATCAGCTCCAGCCCAGCTTCTTCTAATTTTTTAAGGAAGGTTCCCCATTGAGTGCTATTGGAATCTGAGCCTCAGCTCCATGCCAGTGACTGGCCATTGTTTATATTACCTAACAACAGTTGCCAATAGGACTGCTTCTTTCCATTCTTTGTTTCACTCCCTGAGTGTGTACACTAAGGCCCAAGAGAACTTTTCCCCACATATGGTGACCCAGTGGGTCTAGCTTTATTATTTCTTCAGTAGAATCTGAAGTATCCTTTTGCCATATCTTTTTCAAGAATAAAAATCAAGTCTGGAAGCTCTGTTTACCCTACTCTCAGTGGCATGACCAGCCTTCGCCCATGCTACACTGGGCTCCTGGAAGCCTCATCTAGTTAAGCTCAAAGGACATGGAGAAAGATGCATGGAAGGAGAAACTCAGGCTGTACTTCACAGACAGGTAGAAAAAAGGCCACTTAGTCCTTCTTGGGCTCAAGGATGTCTTCAGTTCATTGAAATTATTCTGCAGAGCCAAAAATAACTTAAGGTTCATTTTCTGGATTCCGGGATGAACAACACATTCAAAATGTATTCTTAAAATCAACTGACTGGTGGTATGAGAAGGTAAACAGCCATTTTTTCATTCACAACAGAAGTGATTCTATCTACTTAGTTGTTTAGGAAGGCTTTTTATTTTGTTCTTCCTTCATCCATAACTCAATCATCACCAAAAATACCTCCTCCCAAGGTCCTAACATCTTTGCCCCTGAGATTCTGTCCACCTTCCTTTCCCTCTATGTTCCACTGCCCAGAATTACAGCTTATATGTCCCTATCCAAAGCATGGCATCCAGAATGGAAGGGTTAGAAGCAGAAATGGGGATGCCCCAGCAGCAGCTGTGAAGCAACAAAGTTAATAGTTTTCACAAATGCTTAAAGGGCACTGACACTTCTGTTTATCTCTCTTTCCATCTTTCTTTGTTTCAACCCTAAATTACAGATCACCTTGAAATCCCACTGCAAGGGAGGAGCTAACCTCCTGTGAATAAAGTTCTCTCATGCAGTTTCAATCAGAATATTTTTGTATCCAAGAGAAAACAGCCACCCTACCCAGTCTGAAATATTCTCAGACACATATTCTCTTTCCCAAGATTGCATACCAATAATATTACTTCTCAGGAGGCCATAAGAAAGGTGTCTTCTTACACAGTTTTATGACACATGTGTGCCTCAGAAACATTGCTTTTTGTTGATTTACCTTATTCACCTTTAAGAGCACAGCCAGTCTTATGGAAAAGCAAAGTTGGATTATCCTTTAGACCTAAAGTAGGCCAACAGTCTCCCAAGTAGTATAATTCAGTTTGTATAATGTCAAAGCCTGAAAGCATTTCTCAGAGATTTGAAAAGCATGTGTATATGTTGAATCTATTTCAAGAACAGAAGCAAGAATTAACTAACAGCGTTCCACTCTGCAGATTAGAAACAAACAGTTCACAGATGTACCCATAGGCAAGTCTAAAATGGATGGAATACAAGTGATCTGAATCTCAGTCCACCTATCTTTCCAGTTCCTGGTAGGGCTATACTTGAGCCCATCAATTATCAGAAAGCAATAATCTTCTCTCTGAGGTGGAAGGAGCAAGAACTTCACTGGCAACTCAAATTATGACTCCCCATCCTTGCTCTGTTCCTACAGAATGACACCATGACAAGCCAACTTCACTCTTGCTCAATCGTGTAGGAGGACCCAGCATCACTGGAGTTCCTGGGTAAAAGGGAGTCAGTCCCTCATGAGATGGACAGCCTTTTTCTTTCTTTCTTTTTTTTTTTGTATAAAAAAGGAAACATTGACAAAACCATAGGATAAGAGGGGTACAACTTTGCACAATTTCTACCACCAGAACTCCGTATCCTATCCCCTCCCCTCATAGCTTTCCTGTTCTTTAATCCTCTGGAAGTATGGACCCAAGGTCATTGTGGGATGCAGAAGGTGGAAGGTCTGGCTTCTGTAATTGCTTCCCCGCTGAACATGGGCATTGGCAGGTTGATCCATACTCCCAGCCAGACAGCCTTTTTCTAATGAAGTGGGTTTCCAACTGGAAACACTAATCCTGTACTTCAGGGCCAGCTATAGGATCACAGGATCCCTGAAGATGAGCTAGTAAAGGAGACACCACTGTCCACAGTTCCAGCATCTAAAGGCCAAGAAAAGTCACTGCACCTAAAAACAAACTTCATGTACAAGTAAACACCTATCTATGATAAAGTGCCATCAGATGTCCTCTATGTAGTAAATGAATAAGGAAGGACAATTGGAGAGAGTGTGATTTGTTACATCCACCATCAAGACGATCCCTACAGGAAAGGGTCAGCAGAGTTTTGTGCTATAGACAGATATTTATTTATTTAAATTATATGAATTTACATATTTAATTACATTTACCTGTAGGTGTTTATGACACTGGGTGAATCAGGGGACTAAGCTGTGGTGCTCTTCAGTTAAGCACACATATTACCATGCAAGGACCCAGGTTTGAACCCTTGTTCCTAACCAGCCAGAGGGATACTGCACTAGCAGTGAAGCAGGTTTACAGATATCTATCTTTCTCTCTTCTTCTTGATTATATCCCCTGAATTGTTCTCTGTCCTACCAAGTATAATAGAAAGACAGATAGGAAGAAAGAAAGGAAGGAAGAAAGAAAGAGAGAAAGGAAGGAAGGAAGGGAGGGAGGGAGGGAGAGAGGGAGGGAGGGAGGAAGGAAGGGAGGGAGGGAGGGAGGGAGGGAGGGAGGGAGGAAGGAAGGAAGGAAGGAAGGAAGGAAGGAAGGAAGGAAGGAAGGAAGGAAGGAAGAAAAAGAGAAAGAAGGGAGTTGGGTGGTAGCACATCAGGTTAAGTGCAGGTGGCACAAAGCGCAAGAACTGGCGTAAGGATCCCAGTTCGAGGCCCCCGCTCCCCACCTGCAGAGGCGTCGGTTCACAAGCAGTGAAGTAGGTCTGCAGGTGTCTATATTTTTCTCCCCCTCTCTGTCTTCCCTGCCTCTCTCCATTTCTCTCTGTCCTATCTAACAATGACGACAACAATAGTAACTACAACAAAAAAGAACAAGGGCAACAAAAAGAAATAAATAAATACTAGAAAGAAAGAAAGAAAGAAAGAAAGAAAGAAAGAAAGAAAGAAAGAAAGAAAGAAAGAAAGAAAGAAAGAAAGAAAGAAATGTAGGAGAAAACAATCAGCGAAAGAAAGATATTCTGCACATTGAAGAGCATTGTCTCTTTTTCCCTGGTATCTCCCTAAAGCATTATCAAATGATACTTCCAAAAGGGAAAGTTGTTAGGGTGGTCAGAATTCTTTCTATTGTTGATGAGTCACTTGTAGAGTCTTCATTAATGTTGAATATAATGTATAATTAGCTAAATCCACTCAAAATTATCATCTTCACCTCTTTCAATTTCCCAGTCTTAAACTTGTAAACTATGGCTGAGGCAATGCTACTACTAAAACCACATTCACATGAAAATAAATAAATAAATATATATATATTGATTTGTGCTTTTAAAATGCTAAGTGTTCATTTACAAGTACTTCATCTAATAAAATGAAACCTCAAGACTCATTTCATCACATGTATGGTATGTGGTGAAGTAAAGACATGCACATAAATGTCATATTGTGTTACACATATAATAAAATTGCAGAAAGTTACAGTTAAAGTTGAGAAAATGAGCTGGAACTTGGGTTTTGATAAACTACATAAAGACTGTTTTTTTAAAAAAATTTTAAAGATTCATTTATATTTATTTTCCCTTTTGTTGCCCTTGTTGTTTTTTATTGTTGTTGTAGTTATTATTGTTGATGTCGTCATTGTTAGATAAGACAGAGAGGGGGAGAGAAAGAGAGACACCTGCAGACCTGCTTCACTGCCTGTGAAGCGACTCCCCTGCAGGTGAGGAGCCAGGGGCTCGAACTGGGATCTTTCTGCCAGTCCTTGCGCTTTGTGCCACATGGACTCAACCCACTGTGCTACCGCCTGACTCCCTGTATAATTTCTTTTTTATGGGGATTTGAAATTTTCTACAGAGAGAGCTAAAAATTTAAACTTAAAAAATGGGAATTCAAGTTCCCTAGAGTAATTACAATGAATTTTGTAATTTGTTCTCATGGGTACATTTCACCTAATTGACAAGACGGAGATGTCCTTCATTCTGATGGTTTTTCTAAAGTGTTCTCAACTTTGTACAAGAATAATGAGTCTTTCAGGAAGACACCCAGGCATCAAGGTTGTGTACAGCTAAAAACAGGTATGACTTCCCCTCAGAAGAATCTATTATTCTTACAAAACTTAAAATTTTAGGGGCTTAGAGGTGGTGCACCTAGCAAAGTGCACACATTTCTATGCAAGGGGACCCAGATTTGAGCCCCTGGTTCCCACCTGCAGAGGGGGGGAGCCTCACAGGTGGCAGAGCAGGCTGGCTGCAGGTGTCTCTGTTTCTATATTACTACCCCTTTTCACCCTATTTCTGTTTTTCCTTATCTTTTTAATTTGTTCATTTTATTTTTCCTTTTATTTTTGTTTGATTCTTTCTTTCTTTTTTCTCTTATTTTGTATTTGTTCTCTTTATCTTAATAAATATTTAAAATTAAAAATTTGTTTTAATATCTTTCTCTAAACAACAATCTTTCAAAAACTGTCCTAGAAAAATGTATCAGCCAAGCCACAGTTTCTATGAAAAAAACATAATTTTATTGATTACCCAACTCACCTGGACATAAGGATTACAAAATTGGAATAACAAAATTTAAGAGCAAGTATGGGAGAGGGAGGGGACAATTCACATTCTAAATGTCAAATAAAAATTCTACAGTTTTCTGCTTCATTCAAACACAGAACGTGTTTCTGACAAGGGTAAAACAAAGAAATAAGAGGATGGTCCAAATCTTGATTCCAAATCCCATCCAAGACCCATTTTCTTGAGCTCAGGGTGCTGGTGGTAGTGAACTCTCTAATGCATCTAATTTCTCTGGATGTTGGTTGTGAGAGGACTGTCTTTAATAATAAGCCAGGCCCAGGATAACAAGCCCTTCCAAAAGCAAGAAGTATTGGTCGTGGTGTAAATATGCTAAGTCCCAAAAGATAGCAACCCCTGTGGATCAGCTTCTAACTATTAGCCAGACATATCTGACTTTAGTCTATGAATCAAAAACCATCTATCTATTCATGGTTAACACCACACACTTTCTTGGATCCACAGAGCCTAACCTCACCCCTGAAAAAAAAAAAATTCCTGCAAATGTGTGACATCAACATGTTTTCCTCAGCTAACAAGCTTCTCTATTCACCAGCAGCCAAATACTGTGAGTGACTCTTAAACAAAGACAGCCCAGCAAAGAATAATGATGTCAAGTCCAAGCCATAGTTCCACAGTGTGAACACAAAATCTACAAGACCTAAGTTTAAAAAAAAAAATGATTTACAGACAGTTTGATCAGAGTCAGATGTAAAATGGTGTCTTACTGGAGACAAGCCAGTGGCTCTCAATCTGTATCCTCTACAAGTGATGTCATTAGTCAGAATCAATACATTATGGAGACAATTTTCTCTTTTGTCTCTTGGCCGAGGGAATTTTCTGTGTTAAGTTTCATCACTAAATTGCAAGGCACTCGTATTACAAAGTGGCTGACAGAAATCACAACCAGGACTCCCTCACGTGGTAATTTTGGAGGAGCAAGTGAAAAGTTTAAGGAATAAATCCAGTTAGACATGGAGACTCAGAATAACAAATCCAAGGACTATGTTGCCAGGTAAACTTTGAACCTGTCTACCCCATTACTGTTGATAATATCCCTTAACATCATGACTATGGATGCTCAGATTAAAGAACAACATGGGAGAAGATGCTTACCGATAGATCTCGTTTGGGAAAAAAAAAAATTTTTTTTTAACCTGATAATCTTAGCCAAGACCTTGGGAAAATGACTCACTGATAAAAATCAAGATTTACAGCCTTTGGACTCTCCACTCTCGTTTTTCTTGCCCGAATGCCAGGGAGTCCCCATCACTTTTAAGAACTCCACGTCCCTGCTTCCTTTTTTAAGCGCTAAAGAATGATCAGGGTCTAGTCACTTAATGAGAAGGGTTCTGCAGGATCTTTTTCAAGTGTTTACATCTAGACAGAACTTTTCCACCATCGGTGTTATCAAGAGGATTTTATATAATAGCCCTAGTGGGATCTTTCTGGATCTTCCAAAATTCTCTTCAGGGGTATCATAGAGACTAAGAACGAAATCGTAGGAAAATTAAACTCTTATTTTCTTATTGCCTTCAAGCTTTCGTAAAGAAAAATTCTCTGTTCAGTCCCATGTGTGACTTCAACACAGGATATTTTTCCAGCTCACTGGTATTTCATAAACACCATTTGTTGTCATGTGGTTAAATTAAAACTGAGGATATCAAACATCAAACAGTATGTTAATGTCAAGTATGCTTGAATAAATAGTAAGAGTTCAACTGAATGGAATATGTGGATTGCTAGCTAATTAAGCAAGAAGCAGGTGTGAAAAAAATCTAATTTAGGCAATTTTTATAATTAATAATGTTTACTTGTAGTACCCTTCTAATGGGGCTCTAGTTTAGCCTCTTGTGAATTGCTAGGAGTTTACTCCAGTATTTTAAAATTATAATTGAATGGAGAATTTTACGAGATATCAGGTTTCCTTGCTGATGATGAAGTGTTATATGCATAGAAGGTTTCCTGACAGTACTTTGTATCAATAGGATCAATTAGAAAATCACCCCCAGCAATTAAAAGCTAAAATATGTGCTGGCAGACGTTACACCCACACCTGAAAGTTGCTTCACACTCCAACACCAGAGGAAAGGGAAGTAAGACTGGAGAACCACCTGAGTGAGAATGCCATATTCAGACCCATCATTGGACATGAATGATAAACTTAGACTTTGGTTGAGTGTCTGCAAAGAGTAGCAACAAAGAACATTTTGCTACAGTTAGGAACCAAACAAAATCAAGATCATATCTGAACTGTCCTGGCAAATTGCACACCACACATCAATTCATCCACATATACAGTTAAAGTTGGTTTTCTTTCCAAGAAGCCAAATGGAAGTACAGGAGGAGAAAAATGTCTACAGATGTGAAAGCAGACCTGGACTATTTCAGAGATGTGACATATCTTACTGCATTTAATTAAAAGAAGAATGTATGAGAACAATGTATCCTTCTCAATCCCGGTGGAGGGAACAAAACAGGACTGGATTAGATAGGACAACTGTAATCTCAAGAGACAGCTCCATATTTAATGGAAGCACCACATGTTTGATATGTAGGGAAGTAAGTGGGTGTCCTGGACACAGTCCACTATTCATCATAATACCACAGCCCTGTTCGTTCCCAGAGAGGAGACTTAAAACCATGAAACCATATGTAGAATATTAAAAAATCATTTAATGTTAAAATGCACATTATGAAAGCATGAGTTTCAGGCAAGGCTACAGTCCAAGAGAGCTCTGAGAAATCTCCAGTTCAGTAGATAGTGGTTGTGAAAATAAATTGACTTGTACACACACAAACATACACACACGAGCACAGATTCATAGAAATATGTGACCCTCACCTCTGCCAAACGACCTTTTATCACTCTGTTTTCCTGATTGATGTCTATAGTGAGGAAGTCAGTATCAATAATCAGTGGAGCAGTGATACCTAGAGTGTCATTAAATTAATTTATATTTAAAGATAAGAAGCAACAGTTCCTTTGCACCCAGCCAACATATGACATTCAATCATTCTATGTTTACACTCATATATGTGTATGCATGTGTATATATCAGATATTAAACTATTTTTCAGAGTCAATAACCTCACTGTATTCTCACTGCCAGTGAATTAATCACAGCCCTGGCCCTAACCACATGGAATTTTATTTCCCTGAAGAGAAATGTTTACTTTAGTTTACTTTGTTGGAAGCAGAGTACTTATTCAGTCTATAAAGATTTAGTGTAACATATTTTGTTAAGCAACATTAAAAGCACACGCTACAGATCTTGTCTTCTAATGCTTTGCTTATATGCAGATTCTGTGTGTTTTTGATCTCCTCTAGCTCACCAGCTAAGGTAGTGCTAAGATGAGCCCCAGTGTGTGTGGAAATGCCAATACCCTTTGGGGAGTGAAAAGTTCATTTATATTACTCAGTTGCGGAAAATAATAAACAAACTGAAAACTGAACACCTCAAATGTGAGCATATGCACAGAGAGAAACTCTATTTGTCAGCCTGTAGCAGGAGAGGACACACACCAGAGATGGCCCCAACTCCAACTGACTGTGGGTAATTTTGTTCTCATTGTTTTGACTGAAAATGCAAAAAATAGACCAAGGCTGTAAGAGTCACAAGAGGATATCAGCCTATACCCCTCTTTCATCCTACCCACAAACTCATTGTAAAGAGCCTCTTCTGCCAGTCACTTCAGTTCCCTGAGAAAGAGGATGAAAGGGTATTGCTAGAATGGCAAACACCAGGGAAAACGAAACAGAGAGAAACCCAGAAGTATGAGCCTGACCAAGAGCTGCATGGCTGTGATTTCCTCTGACAGGGAATCAGTATTTCCTGCCCTCAGTTAGATTCACTGCAGTTGGCTGAAGCACTCGGACATGGAGTGACTCATGTGAGAATGACTAAATATGAAAGAGTGTCACCTCCCTGGTGGATCCTTTAGGGAGTGGGCTGAAACAACACAAGGTGGAAGAAGCCAACAGGAAATAAATAATGAGAGCCTATCCCACCCCTCTTTCAGTGGAGCTGGCTTTGTCTCATGGGAAAAGAGGACCTTTGCCCAAATCCTGAGGTCTTGAGGACAACACCACTTTTCTAGTCAGGAAGGGAGCTACTTAAGTTCTGGAAATTTTGATTTGCAGTTTGGCAAGCTCAGAACAGGTGTGTTTGAGCGGAGTCACTCAAATCTGCCCCATGTGCTAAGGAGAGGGAACTGCAGTGTTATGGCGTAGTACACAGCTTTCCTTCTACACGTCTTCCACTCCTGCCAAACTTGTGCCCAGTAGGCTCTGGGATCCAAAGGAAACCACTTCCAGGACTCTTACCTCACCTGCAAGTTTACCAAAGGACAATAAAACCTGGCTTTAGGCAGAAAGACAGGGAACAGTTAGTTGAGTACACACAGGTCATGGCTATCTGATGGGGGTTTGCTATCAATCACAGAAGTAAGACTTTCAGCATAAAATATTAAAAGTTTCTGAACTTCTTTTATGAACTAACCTGAGTCTCTTCCCAAAATCCCAAGAAGTTGCCTTAACTTATCTCTTCCTGGCTTTGCTGAGAAAAGGCTGAGTCTGGGGGTGGGGGAGGGGTGCGTGGTCAGGCAGTGGCATACCTGGTTAAGCGTACATAAATACTAAGCCTAAGGACCCATGCATGGATCCGGGTTTGAGACCCTGGTTCCCCACCTATGGGGGAGAATGCATCACAAGTGGCAGAACATATCTACGGGTCTCGGTCTCTCTCTCTTTCTCTCTCTCTCTCTCTCTCCCTCCCTCCTCTCTCAATTTCTTTCTCTATCTAATAAAATGGGGGAAAATGTCCACTGGGAGTCCCAGCAATAGCCCTAGAGGAAAAAAAAAAAAAAAAAGGAAAGGCAAGAAGGAAGGAAGGGGTAAGGAGGGAAAGGAGAGAGGGAGAAAGGAAAGGAAGGAAGGAAGAAAGATAGAAAAGGCTGAACCTGTTTCACAACCTCCAGTTGATCCAACTTTCCTACCACTCATATGATGAGAGTGTCAAGAAAGCAAAGCAAATCCAGAAAGTCAGTATGGTACAGTGTACAAGGGGATAAAGGAAGATTTTGCTAGACCAAGACAAGAACACAAACCTTGTTGTCCTTCATAGCATGTGGTTGGCTATGGATGTTTTTCTGTAGACTGTTAGTAGATGACACAATTGTTCAGACACAATCCCTGAATATGCATAACTTCTTCTGTCAATATGAACAATGAGAGGAGGTTAATAATAGATAAGTTGCAGTGCATATACCTACAGCTGATGGCAGAAAGCTAATCATTGAAGACATCTTCAGTGATGATTCAAGAAAATATAAATGGGTCTTTCTCTATATTTTGAGAAATATTCTGTGTTTCTTGCATCAAACACTGCATACAACATGTCACTGGGTAAGGACTAATAAGTGATGGAGGTTGGAAAGAAACTACGATGCCTGTTTATGAAATCATTGCTGTGGACAGAGACTGGAAGCAAGAATTTGGGACGGAGCAGTTAGGTCTTAAGAATAGAAATAAGAAAATAGCTTTCTTGAGTAGAGAATGAGGAAGTATGTACATGTGTGTTGGAATCGGTAAAGTCAACAGATGGACCCACTTTTCATGACAGGCAGAAGTACTTGAAAACAAGGACTTGATTAGACTGTAGTTCTGGACTCAGAGTGCCTAGATTCCAGTCCTGTTGCCCCATTTTATAGCTTGGGCAACTTTTTTATACTCTCTGAATTCAATATACTCACATGCAAAATGTAGCCAACCTGCTGCATTGGGAAGACTACAAGGGGTAGTCAAGCACACTGTACTCAGCACACACAATGTGCCTGCCTGTGTGTGATACTGGTGTCTTTGCACACAGAGTGTACTCATAGTGTAGAAGGACATATATGCTCAAAGCATGTATACCTATAGAATGTGTATTCACAATACACAGCTCAATTGAAAGCATCAGGACAAGCCTTTTAAAATAATGTATAAAAGGTGAAGGTGGTGCTTTTTCAGCCAGATATTTGTGACAGACGGGTCGCTTGAGAGCTACCTAAGAATCCGATTGATGAGCCAGCCAGTGGCATACCCCATAGAGTGCATACATTACTATGCACAAGGATCCTGGTTGAAGCCCTCAGTACCCACTTGCAGAGGGGAAGCTTCAGAAGCAGTGATATAGTGCTGCAGTTGTCTCTCCCTCTTTACCTCCCCCTTCCATCTCAAGTTCATTCTATCTCTATCCAAAATAAGTATTTTTTTATCCCATTGATCACACAATTGGAAAATCCTCTTTAAACAGAGAGGATAGCCAGAGGTCTCTGGGTTCTGTCTTGGTGGTTCTTTAAAAACATCCCAGAGGCAACCTCCAATGAATAAGGAAGGAATTGTCTAAGAACACTTAGGTTCAAGTCTGATTAACAACAAAACCCACCACTGAAAGTTGGCAAATACCTCTATCTAGCATGTGAATTACTTTTACGGTTTCTAGAACTAGCTATTTCCAATGGGCAGCCTAGGAAACTAGAATGAAGGAATCCCTCAAGCAGTGTGAGGTAAGAAGGAAGGCTTTTTAGTCAATCACATGTTTCAGAGACTGGAATACAATGGAGACTCTTGTCTCTGCTGATCTCCCCATACTTCTGAACACAGGGCAGAGTTGAATGACCCCTCTGAATGACAGAGGCACTGGAGTCTTTCATGGCTGGCAGGAAATACAGCATCAACATATGTGTAGTCCCATCCTGGGAAGACATTTTCTAAACTCAGTAATGGGACAGAGAAATCCTTAAGCCAGAATGTATAATTTTGTTACTGTCCTAGTATTTGGAAGTACTTTCTCATCCAAGAGTGTTATTTGAGACAGGCTAGCATGGGTTTGGGAGTCAAATGAATCTGGGTGCTGAGTAACCATGGGCCAATGGAGTCTCATCTCTCCTGGTAGCAGTTTTCTCGTCTACAAACTGTGGATGACAACTTTTTTTTTCCTTTACCAGAGCACTGCATAGCTCTGGCTTATGGTGTTACAGAGGGCTACCTGGGATTTAGCCTCAGGCATGAGATTCTCTTTGCATAATCATTATGCTATCTCCTCCACCCTTTTTTAGGCTTTTTTATTTTTTTGTTCCCTCTATGGTTATCACTGGGACCTAGTGCCCCGCACTATGAATCTACAGTGCCTGGAAACCATTTTTCTTCTCCTCCTTCTCCTTCTCCTTCTTTTTTCTATTTTGTTTTGATAGAATAGAAAGAAACTGAGACAGTAGGGGTAGATAAAGAGAGAGAACGAGAGGAATATAGATATCTGCAGCCCTGCTTCTCTGCTTGTGAAGCATAACCCCTGGAGGTGGGAGGCAGGGGCTTGAACCCAGGCCACTGCACCTGGTAATACATGTGCTCCACTAAGTGCACTACCACCCATCAAATTTACTTTTTTTATTATTTATTTTTCTTTTTATTTGATAGGACACAGAAAGAAAAACTAAGAGAAGAAGGGAGGGAGAGAGGGAGAGAGAAAAAAGAGGAAAACACCTATAGCACAGCTTCTTGCACATGAAGCTTCCTCCTTGCAAGTCGGGGCCAAAAGCTTGATCCAGGGTCCTGGTATGGTAATGTCTGTGCTTCACTGGTGTGGCACCACTCAGCCTCAACATTACTCTTTCTGAAGGTTCCAGTAGGGGCCAGATGGTGGCACACTGGGTTGAGCACATGTGTTATAATATGCAAGGACACAGGTTCAAGTCCCCAGTCCCTACCTGCAGGGGGAAAGCTTTGCAAGTGAAGGAGTGCTGCAAATGTCTCCATCTCCCTATTTCTCCTTTCCTTCTTGGTTTCTGGCTGTCTCTATCCAATAAATAAATAAAGATAATTTTATTTTTTTTGTTTTTTTAAATAAAGATAATTTTTTTAAAATCTAAAGGGTCCAGTAAAAATATAGTGGTGTTAAATGTTAAACAGACATAGTATAGCACCAACTGCATAGGAAACACTCAGCAAATGTTGACCATAGTTCTGTATTATCTTCACAGCAGACTTTTAAAGCAGACTTTACCATCTTCCTATCATCAGGAAGGAAAGAGCCACACAGAGGTGAGAGACATGGCTAAGACAGTACGCTGTTCCATTCATAGAACTCTCTGTTTTTGGCACTATTTCCCTTTGGTTGGCTTTCAAAAGACAAGAGACCTTTGAGAGCACCACAGATCAGGCCAAAGGCAGTGCTTTCCAGGCAAAACAAGCGGCTACCTCCAGGGTGGCTGCCAGCTTTCCCATTCTAGGGTGGTACTAAAACACAAGCAGAATGCTGTGCCGTGCTCTTCCATTCGCTGCGACAGGAGCCATCATCTGCTCCGCCTTCTGGGAGTCCATGTCGGTCTCAGAGCCTGGCGCTGAAGCAGGTGCGGGCATATTTTAAGCTCCAGCAAATAACTTTAATTGAGCTCTCCTTAGACATATGAACCCACAGAGTGATTTTTCCCCTCCCTCCTAATAAAAAAAGAACCACAACAAACCAGATGGGTCTCAGTCCCTCCCTAACACCCCCTCCCCACTCTTCAGGCTCCCCTAATAAATCTTTTAACTCTCAAGAAATTACCTTTCTTGAAGTGGGTATTTTATGTGGTCTCATGTGTGTACCTCTCTGGACCAGAATGTGTGTCAGAGGGTCCAGGGTGCAGAAACCAGGCCTGCAGGTTCTGCCCAGGTTGTTGCTCGTATTATCGTTCACAGAACTTTCTATGACCAATTGCTTCCCTCTGCCCACTCCCCTCACCTCTGACTCACTCCCAACTTTTGCTCAGCTCCTCTCCTCAAATCCAGAATCCCCGCCCTTCATCATCCTTACCTAAACTAAAATTTCCACTGGGATATGGGTCTTCCCACACTGCTGGCTAATGTGTTAGAATCGGGATGAAATCCCTTCCACTGGAAGCCAGCTTAATAATTTCTTGGCCATGTGTCTAGAAAGAGTGATGGCAAAGGAAGCCAGACAAGGCAGTATGGAGCACAGAGCTCTGTCTCATGCAACCAGTGTGTATTCTCTTAAACATCCTTTTCAAAGATAGCAGCAAGAACAAGAGGTAAATACAGTAATGTGAATGGATTCCAGACCTCTGAGAAAAAGGGGGGGGGAGGGGAGACTTCAAGAATTGCCCAGGGCAAGAGAGAAGTAACACACCACTCTGGGTTCTGATTTATGAGTGCTGAATTATTGGTAGGAGGGCCAAGAAGGAGTCGTTTACAGCAGGAATTATTGCAGGCAAATGTTGGTTAGTATTTTAAATCACTCACTAATATTGATGGGTTAATGCCTGTCACACTTGCTTAAGGGTCATGGAGAAAAAGGAAGAAAAAAAAATATCTTCAACTTGTTATAGGCTAAGCATAATGATAGATACACCTTTTTGGTTTTCTTTCTTTTTTTTTTTTTTCCTCCAGCAAAGCCAGCTGTATTATTTATGGTTTTCTGAGTCACTGGCTGTAGCCTAGATCTGGATTTTAAAAGGTTGATTTGCAAAAAAACAAAAACAGGACACCCGTCTAGCAAGGCTGGTGGGAACGCAGCCGCCTTTCACAGCAGCCCCTTGGAGGACCCCGGGCTGCTGTAGTGGCTGGAGCGCCTCGGGCGGCCAGAGCCAGATGGCGAGGACGTATTGTTCCCTTTTTGGTGATAGTCCTGCTGTGGCAAATAAAGTTAAATCAAAAGGTTAGTCTCTGCAAGAGGGTGGCGGAGCTGGCTGCAGCTGACAGGAGCCAAGGATGCTGAGCTGGGAGGATGCAAAAGAAAGGACACAGAAAGGAACAGTGAGCAAAACCACATCTTCCACAGGGGAAGGCAGAGGGAGGCCACTTTGGTTCAACAAGACCAGCCTGTCTCCTAATGACTGAGACACCCTAAACTTGCCTCCCTGCTCCCCCCCCCCAAAGGAGCAATGTAGCCCTTTTTGGGGGAAAAATACCTGGGAGATAGAGGGGAAAATGGTTTGGAAAGGTCAAAACCTCACCTTAGCATGAGTAGAACAACACTTCTGAATCCAGTCAGGCAGCATAATGCTTTGAACCCTGACACAGAATTTGTGGATTACTTCACAGATTGTCAGAGCAGGGGAGGATTTCAGAGACTTACAGAAACCTTCCTCATTCCCACCCCCTTTATTTTATAGGCAAAAAAGGGAAAGAGAGAGAGAGAGAAGGAAGGAACAAGGAAGGAAGGAAGGAAGGGAGGAAGAAAGGAAGGAATAGGCCTCAGAAGAAAAGTGATTTGCTGCTGGTCAAGCAATAAGGATGTGGAGCTGGTTTGAGGCCCCTCTCTGCTGAATTCTCCTGAGCGGTCACACCAAAAAAATGTAGAGGGGGATTTGACTCACAGAATCCATAAGGTGTGTGAGGCTTAAATGACTGAGAGAGGGACTATCCATATAATCAAGATGCAACATGCAACTGAATGAGAAATGGGTGCATTTGAAGTACTCTCTGTGTCAAAACCAGGGCTTGGGTTTATCTTTTTTGTTACTTTGATTTTGTTGTGAAATCACACTTTATTATGAGGTTAAATACAATATAGCCTTAAATGAGTATCACCTGTCTTTTCCTACTTTCTTATTGTGGCTATTAGAAGTTCTGTGAGATATACATATCTGACTCTTACTTATAGACTACATTATATTTCTTTTTTTAAACTTTATTAATTTATTGGATAGAGTAAGCCAGAAATTGAGAGGAAAGGGGAAGAGAGAGAGAAGGAGAGAGACAGAGAGACACCTGCAACACTACTTCACCACTTGCAAAGCTATCCCCCTGGAGGTGGGAACCTCTAAGAGGCTCGAACCCTGGTCCTTGTACATTGTAATATGTGTGCAACTGGGTGTGTCACCACCCAACCCCTTTAGATCATATTCTGTTTTCTATTGGGTGGGCTTGTCATCACTCAAATAGATGGAAGAGGTTAGTGAGGGTGCACTAAAGCCACAGAGACCTTTATTTTATTTATTTTTTATTTTTTTATTAATTTATTCCCTTTTGTTGCCCTTGTTGTTTTATTGTTGTAGTTATTATTGATGTCATTGTTGTTGGATAGGACAGAGAGAAATGGAGAGAGGAGGGGAAGACAGAGAGGGGGAGAGAAAGACAGACACCTGCAGACCTGCTTCACCGCCTGTGAAGGGACCTGCCTGCAGGTGGGGAGCCGGGGGCTCGAACCAGGATCCTGACGCCGGTCCTTAAGCTTAGCGCCACCTGCGCTTAACCCGCTGTGCTACAGCCCGACTCCCCACAGAGACCTTTAAAATATGTGAAGATAATCACTTCTTTCCCCTTCCACATGGCTTGAGCTTATCTTTCACATCACAACCTGCTCCCACAGCCTTCACCTCCTGGAGGCACTGCTGCTTTCCTCCTCTTCACCAGGCTCCACCCTGAGCTGGCACTGAAAACTGTGTATGTGTTCTTTTTCTCTTTGAGTTTCCAAAGCACACCATTTCCCCATGAGACCCAGTTTCCAGAGTATGCAACACAATTAAGCGATCTACAAAGCGTTTGTTATTTGCCTTTGAGACCCAATGTGTCCTTTGGTGCTAACTGGTCTTTCAGGTAAATATGAAGTTGGGCAGACATTAAAAAAAGAAGTGCGTGGGAATCAGGATGTAGTGCAGCCGTTTAAGCGCAGGTGGCGCAAAGCACAAGGACTGGCATAAGGATCCCGGTTCGAACCCTGGCTCCCCACCTGCAGGGGAGTTGCTTCACAGGCGGTGAAGCGGGTCTGCAGGTGTCTATCTTTCTCTCCTGCTCTCTGTCTTCCCCTCCTCTCTCCATTTCTCTCTGTCCTATCCAACAACAACAACAACAATAATAACTACAACAATAAAACAACAAGGGCAACAAAAGGGAATAAATAAAATAAATTTTTTTTAAAAAAAGAAGTGCATATTTAGAAAATTTTTATTTTGTTTTTAATATTTATTTATTCCCTTTTGTTGCCCTTGTTTTATTGTTGTAGTTATTGTTGTTGTTACTGATGTCGTTGTTACTGGATAGGACAGAGAGAAATGGAGAGAGGAAGGGAAGACAGAGATGGGAGAGAAAGACACCAGCAGACCTGCTTCACCGCTTGTGAAGCGACTCCTCTGCAGGTGGGGAGCCGGGGGCTCAAACCAGGATCCTCAAGCCAGTCTTTGTACTTTAAGCTACCTACACTTAACCCGCTGAGCTACCGCCCGACTCCCATTAGGGATTTTTATATGCTAACTTTGTCCTTTCTTAGCTTTCCTTTCCCCTGCCCTGTATCAGCCAATTGAACCAAATAGTATCTATCTATGCAATTTAAGTGTTTTTTTTACTACTGTTCTAATCTATGTAGTATGCGCCCCACAATAAGAAGTATCTTCATCATTATGTTTCCTGCCATCTTGACTTGTTTGAGCACAAAGCAACAAAGCAACCACTTATTCTGTTAAGCAGCCTCTTCACTTTCCTTTGAAATTGTACATGGAAACAAGTGATACTTCCAAATGTATGGAAAGTCATTGAGGCAAATGTCCACTATCTTTGCATTCAAGCAGATGAGGAAAAAGAAAAGAAAAAAAAAAGGAAAACTCTCACATCACAGAATCTCCATTATCAGCCGGATCAGGCTGTCTCAACTCCTTGAAGTCAGGGAAGGTTTTCATTCTCATTAGGAGGTGGACTAACTTCTCTCTATTCCTTTCCCAAAGGACTTGAGGTCTGAGGGCTGCATCGCATCTCGTGTTAGAGGGTTCTTCTGTTTGTTTTGTTTTTAATTCTTATGAGAGATAAGAATTACAAAGTAGGGTTGAAAAGATAGCATAATAGTGCAAAAAGACTTCCATGCTAGAGGCTCTGATATTCTAGGTTCAACCACCAACACCACTGTAAGCCAGAGATGAGCAGTACTCTGATTAAACAAACTTAAAAACAATAATATTTTTTAATTATAAAGTAAGAAGAGACAGCACAGATCATGCTGTCAACCTCCAGTTTACAGACCAGCTCACTAGCACCCGGAGCAAGCCCCAGCCAGACGAAGTAGCCAGAAGCCAGCTCCTGACTCCTTACCCAGAGCTCTTGCCAACACCTCCTACCAGTGCCTTACCACCCTGCTCATGCTTACCACCACTCATGCTTTGAGCAGCCGTGACTTCACTCCACAGACTTGACTGTCACCAGGAGCCAACAAGTGACATGATTAAAGGTCATTTCTTTCCCCTTGTACTTACTAAAACTCAGACACTGCTGGAAGAGGTCTTGTAGTTATCAAAGTGAAAAATTCCATATTTAGACCTGGCAAAGTTTCTGATTTGGAGGGTGATAGGTAGAGTCAGAATCTGGGTAACATCTTAGCTTAACTTAGTTTTGGGTTTTTTTGTGTGTGAATCAAACAACAGAGATACAATTTTGCTATTAAACTAGGTAATTAATTCAAAAATATATACTTATTATATTTTTATAGTATTTATTTATTCCATTTTGTTGCCCTTGTTGTTTTATTATTGTTATTGTTATTGTTATTGATGTCGCTGTTGTTGGATAGGACAGAGAGAAATGGAAAGATGAGGGGAAGACAGAGAGGGGGAGAGAAAGATAGACACCTGCAGAACTACTTCACTACTTGTGAAGCAACTCCCCTGCAGGTGGGGAACCGGGGGCTCGATATACTTGTTATATTTTTGTTTGTTCCCTGAAAATACAAAAATATATGAAGGGGGGAAAAAGTCTTGTACTACAAACTATTACTATTACCAGCCTCTTCCCTCTTCCTCCACTCCCACCCTGCCCCCCCTCCAGTATATATACTTCCACCCTAGCCAAAAATATATAGTTTTCCAAGAATTGCATTTTGTTCTGACATCTCATGCATTCTGAGGCCTGGGGAGACTTCCCATTCTCCACACACAGCAGTTTGAGGGCCATCAAGGTCAAGGCACCAGTATTCCCCAAAGATCCCTGATAGTTCATCCAGAACAATCACACTCCCAGCTGCTCCGCCCCTATAGTTACTAGCTGACATCAATTTCTCAAGTAAGCAGTACCTTTGTTGTTGTTGTTTTCTAGCAGAAACACAAAGCAAAAAATGATCAACCAGAGAGACTACAAAGTTACAGCAACTCCAGATTCAGCTCTGAGTTCCATTTCTTAAACCATCGGCACCCTAATTAAAATAATAATAATAGCACATATATAATAATACTAGAATGAAACTTTACATGCTCGTTTCAGAAGCTTCTGTTAACACAAGAAGTGCTGCACTGCACTGAAAAACGCAACTCCTGCTCAACCCTGTGAGCTGAGACTACGGGGGGGGGGGGATGAAAGAAACTATACACGTTTCAAATTTTACAGCAGTTTACATCATGCAAAACTGAAAAGGCCTTAGAGGGTTCATTCTCAATGAAGTATAGTTGCTATAGAATTGGCAGGCTCAGAAATACGCTCCATGGACACATAAAGTAACAGAGGCAAAGGCGTATCAGACACTTCCTTATCACTTCTATATTGATAAAAACTCAGATGCGAATTTTTACAGGTTCAATAATGTGAGAGTTACATGCATTGTAGGTTACTAACATGCTTGTCAAAGACATTGCTTTATTAAGTGGAATGTTTGAAATATACAACCTGCTTTTACTTTTTTATTTCTAATTGTGCTTTATATTCTATACAGACAAAACACATACTTAAGCCAACAAGGTTTCATTCCTGTCTAACCTATAGTTACTGGGACAGGCTAAATGAGTAACATATTCCTTTCTAGACCAACTCAAACTTATCCTGAGTACTAAAAAGAAAATGGCACTATTCACACAATTACCAAGGAGGATTAATAAGCCAAAATCATGACAATCTGATAAATTCTGTTTAAGCAGAGCTGGGGACTGATTATTTCAGATCAGAATTTGCACAGCTGCCAAAGGAAAGTTAAAAATTACATCTAAAGGATGAACAGCTGTGGTTAAAATTATGCTGCAATGTTAATCTTTATGGGCTTCTTCGATAGGATTCAAATCAATGCCAAGAACATCCAAAGAGATTCTATTCCACAGAGTGAGTCAGAGTTACCATGTTCTTAGGTTTGGATCTTCTTTAAAAATAAAATCATAGTAAATTCAATACATCAACACTCCACTCTGATGAAAATTTAAAAATTCAAGTCTGTTGCATCATACCTTTTATGTAGATGAATTACAATGTCTTCATCACTTTTAAAGGATGTGGTTAAAATTATAAAATTATTATTGAACCTAGCTCTCAAAAACCACTTGCAACTTTTTTCCATGTTCTTCCACATGTTAGAATGGTGATTCCTAAAATTCTGCCAATCTGGCAATAGGTCCAGTAGATTATTATGACTTGACTGTTGTGCTTTCTAATTTTCATAATATTTTGTACTCCCCTGTAGAACCCAAACTACTATTCACCACCTTTAGAGTCACTCCTGGTGTTCTGGGCAAAACTTTAGGAAAATGACACAGAGTTAGAGTGAGAAGACAAGATACGATATATTTTGACTGAAGACTAATAACAGTTGGAAACGATTTCCTGTACTTCTTTTCTACTTATTTGTTAATCTGATATAGTTTCCAGGATTCGGAATGTTCATGCCTTTTGTGTTTCAAAAAGAGATTAGTGGCTTCTTAAAGAAAAAAAAAAGAAAGAGAGAAAGAAAGAAAGAAAGAAAGAAAGAAAGAAAGAAAGAAAGGGAAAAGAAAACATCAATTTACTGTGTGTAGCCTGAGTCTGACTTAATGCTGAAGGCTTTTTATTTAACCTTCTATGTAAACATAAATGTGTATATATTAATGATGCTATCTTTGAAAAGAAAGAAAAAGATTGGCCTTTTCCCTTTAAATAGGGACTCTTAAGCCGCTAAATGATTTGCCAAACTGAATCGGATAATAAAGGGTTTAAACTTTGCCACTTTGGGGTTAATGTGAACGGCTTGTCAACATCAGATTGTTTAGACATTAAAAGGAACGCGCTGTGCGCCTCCTTTTAAACCCCGTGTTCACTTGAGCTGTGGCTCCCAGTGAATTTACCCAGCTGTAAGTGATTCCAGATGCGCTGCAGTGACAAGCTTCAGTCTCAGGATACTTATTCATTTCACATTAAAATCTCATGTTCCCAGGTCTGAGCTCTTATCTGACTGAGATCTGATTAGGGAATAGTGCAGAGGCATTTCCAAACTCTGAGCCTGCCCTGGCTCCCTGGCACAGGTCTCTGACCATCAGGCACCTTCGTGTGATAGAAGGGCATGAGAAGCTGGCACCAGAAAGGGTGGAGGCTCAGGCCTCTCGTGTTGTGCACATCACATATGCCAATCACTTCCACCAAGTGATCTTATTCAATCCAATATAAAGCAGTAGACATGGAAGCCCGGCTGATTCCTCAACTGGACACAAGCTCTCTACCGTCACCCTAGACTCCCCTACCCTAGCCCTGCCCCATTAAAAGGGCAGGTCAGGCCTATGATTCTGCATACCGTCTAGGAAAGAGCCAGCCTACAGAAGGGCACTCAATCCATACTCTGAGTGATGACTGATTTGCCAGGCCCCCTTGCCCGTCAGTTCTCACTCTGGCCCCTAGCTATGTTTGGACTGTGACAGCAGAGGGCAGGGAGAGAAGAGAGGAGAGGAAAGAGAAACAGAAAAGAAATCAGGGTGTATTGCACCAAAGCAAAAGAAGAGTGTGAAGAAGGAGAGCAGGGAGGTGGCCTGGGGGTGTGTTTTAGAGCCCTCCTTCATGATGGTGGAAAAGGACCTAGGCTGGGGGGTGAGAGTGTTTTGCAAGCACCTATCATGGGGAGATGAGAAATTTTACCCATGTGTCAACAACTATACTATAACCCCCCTGATAAAGTGATGAAAGAGAAAGACAGAGAGAAGAAAGAAGGAAGGAAAGAAGGAAGGGAGGGAGAGGAGGGGTTTAGGGTGCCATATTCAACCATGCTTGTGGAGCCTTTGTTTTGTGCAAAGCCAGTAATGGTTTTCCTGACCTCTGACATGAGCAGGGTGTTACCAGCCAGCTTTTACTTCTTTACCCAAAGCACCGAAGTACACACACTACTGGCTGGCAGTTCCTCTCATGACATATGTCAAAAACGCCATTTGGAGGGTACAAGAGATGTATGGTGAATTAGGGATTGTGGACAAGAGACTGAAGATAACAGAGTGCACGTGAGGAGAGCGCTGACTCTGCAGTGCCCACAGAGGGGAGTCAAATTAGTTACTGGTGTTACTTTCTTAGTTTTTCTCCACTGGCCAGGCTTTTCATTTGCCTTGGGCTCTATTGGTTGGTATGTTCAGGTTTGTTTGGTTTTGTTTCATTTTGTCTACCCTACCCTGTTGTCACTTTGAAGATGTAGAGAGAGCACCATGAGCCCCCCCCCCCCAGCTGATCGGCTGTGGTCACAGGCTGCTGGGCAGCCCCACAGCCCGTCAGAAGCTCCTGTCACTGGACTCTCATCACACTGGAAGGCCAAGAAAATATTCAAGGAGTACTGCAGCCCTCCCTCGCCACACACTCAGTCTCCCCAAAGAGGAACAGAAAAGAATCACTCAAACCCCAGATTCAGAAGGGAGAGAGGACTCAAAAAGTCACAGAAGCCCATCTTGAGGAACCTGGGGAAGGGGGGAAATCAGGAATGGCCACATGGAAGGAGATCAATGGTCTTTGGTGGGAGCAGAGGTAAGGGGTACAGATTTCTCTTTTATGACTGCTAACTGCCTGCCTTTCTCCCCAAGCAATTAATTACAGTGCTGATTCCCATCAAGATGGCTGTTCGTAGACCTCCAAGTTGCTACAGATAAATCACAAGCACCTTTGGCAGCTGTCGGGAAGAGGGGCCTGGATGGTCCTCTTGGTCACTCCAGAAGAACAGTGAGGGGACCCTGCAGCAGCTGGGAGCTGAGCTGTGACTCCCTGGGAAAGGAGAAGAGGCAGCTGGGTAAAAACAAGATGCTGCCCTCTTCTTCTCACTGCTGCCTCAGAGCTCAGGAGCATCTCCCGGTGAGCCCCACCCCAACTCTGTGGTACATGTTTTTTGCCTAAAGAAACACAGCCCAGGCCCCTTCCTCAAGCAGAGAGGATATCAAATGCGGTCATAACAGCTCATAAGAAGGCACACAAAAAGGAGAGGCACGGTATATACCTGACACAATTCCTGCAGTGAAGCAACAAGGTCATGGTAAGGCAGACAGCATAATGGTTACGCCTTAGGCTCCAAAGTCCCAGGTTCAATTCCACCTATACCATAAGTCACAGAACAGTGCTTTGTTCTCTCTTTCTTTCTCTCTGTATCTTTCTCTTTCTCTCTCACTAAATTAAAACAAACAAAATAATGAAAAGAATAGGTGGAGGAGAAAAGAAGGTTATTAAGAAATAAAATAAAATAAAATAGCATAGGGAGGAAAGACTAGGCCAGAGATCCACATTCAAAGAAATGGTCTGATGGGTCAAGTGGTGCACCTGGCTTAGTGCACATGTCACAATGTGCAAGGACCTGAGTTCAAATCCCTGGTCCCCACCTGCAGGCAGTGGGTTGGCAGTGGGAGCTTCACGAGTGGTGAAACAGTGCTAAAGTTGTCTGTCTCTCTCCCTCTTCATTCTTGACTTCTGCCTGTTCCTAATTAAATAAATACAATAAAATCTTTTTAAATGTAGGCAGATAGATAGATAGATAGGTCTGACTTGAGGGGGTTTCACGTGACAGTGGCTTCTGGCTGGAAAGCAAGCTGCTCAGCCCTTGTCTTTCCTGGTGATATGGAGGATCTGAGAACATGGGTGCCCACCTGTGTGTGGCTGGGCCCCACAGAGAATTCAACATTTAAGCTTCCAGTTTGCTCAAACCTCTCATCTCCTTCTGCCACCTTCACCCTGAGAGCCCACAAAACCATTCCCACTGACTTGATGGTGGTATGTCCCACAGGAGCCAAAAAAGCATACCCTCCACGATCATGTTTGAGGGGTAGGAGGAGAGTAAATGATTTGGGCACACTGCCAGGGACACTGGCAGGCCAGGTGGGCCGTGTCCGCTGAGGGAAGCGCGTGCTGGGCAAAGCAGGCCCCGCCCCGGACAAGCTCCATGTGCCAGCTGCAGACTTGAGCCTGCCCCGGCCCTGGAGTCACATTGTGTCATGCCACACGGCATTTGGATCAGGAGGCGGTCGTGGCGTGCGGCATAATATTTTTAAAAGCCCATTTCCCCCGTTCAAGGGGGAAGCAGGTGGAAAGCAGAACCCCTGAAGGGCAGATACTTTGAAAGGCCCCACAGGCAATTCTCCAATAAAAGAGCGAGCGAAGCTGGCATATATCCCAAACTTTCAAATTGACCTTCTCTCTTGATCTGGGACTTAATGCCTCCAAACCAAACTAATTCCAAAAGTCACCTTCTCAACTTCTCTGTGTGGATTTTTTTTTTTTTTAAACAAATGAAAGCTCAGGTATAGGCTCCCCTTGCAGCCCTTCTCACGTCCTTAGCTGCTCAAATTAAATCTGAATGGTTCGTCTCTTTTTATGATACGATGGGCCATATGTCACCAAAATAAAAACCCAGCTGAAATCCCAGCACAGATAAAGGGCATGCAAGTCTGTTCTGGCCACAAACTGGAGACCTTATTTAAATCTTATTAAACAACAACACCCACCCAGTCATCCACTACTCCCCACCCCCAGAAAGAAAGGGGGAAAATATCAGGAAGGAAATTGTGGTTAAATCATCTCATGGTTTGGCAAAAAAAAAAAAAAAAAAAGACTTCTACCTCTGAAAAATGAAAAGGGGGTGGGGGAGACTCTTCTGTGCTGGACTCACAGGCTAATAAAAAGCAGGACTGTATTGCTTGCACTGTAACTGTCAGATTCTCAGCAATGAAATACAGATCCTGACTCTCCTTGTCCCTGGAGTCCGACCCCATCAGACCACCAAAAACAGGAACATAGGGTGGGGGTGGAAGGCCTTGCTTATCCTCTCCCACTCTAGAGTACATCTTGATTGTTGTTTTTTTATTTTTTTTTATTTTTATTTATTTTCTATTTTTAGCCTGCACTCCTCTCTCCCTGAGTAAAGTTTGCACTGTTCGTGTAAACAGTTATCTATGGAAGAAGATCTTTGGGCCGGTTACTTTAAAGAGCTGTGATTCGGCTTCCTTCACAAAGATACAACACGCCCTCCACTCGGGGACATCTAGGCATTGCCACAATGGTATGTGTATCTTCAAATTAAAAAAAGAAAGGAAAAGAGAGAGTGAGAGATCAAAAAGAAAAAACATTTCCATTTCACAGGGTCCCCCCAGTGGCTTCCAATGCTCCTCCTCCACCATCAAAAATTCATAAAGGGGATCAGCATTCTTTACGGAATGGATCCCAGTGGCACCGTAGACCTTGTTGGGGAGAGAGGCAATAAATATCGAATTATACACCTCATGGGAAGAAAGGACTGAAGACTGTGCTTCAAGCCCTCCACATGGTCCCTAAGGGAGTTGGGTCCAGACTCCAGGTCCAGCACAGAAAGGAAATGGGTCAAGTGTGTCAATTTCTAGACTGATGACCTTTGACTTACTTAATGACACTGAGAGGCCAACACACACACACACACACACACATACACACACACTGCCACATGCTTTAGAGGAAAGAGGTAGGGGAAGGGCTGCAGTTAGGGGCCACAAGAAAAATGCCACCACCGCCTCAAAGTGGGGGATCATCCCCAGGGTCCCTTGTCAAGTGCCATTTGTTATTGGGAAATTCAACCAGCTGAGAGACAGAGAGTCCATGGGTTGTGAACATCAGTTGGGTCCCCAGCTCGAGGAGTGATTCATTTTCTGCCTGAAACTTGAACAATTCTTGTTCATTTCTCCCTAGACCTTGTCCATCTACATAGAGCCCTCCCTCCTGTTTCCCCACGGTAGCCCCGGAGCTTTCCTCCCACTGATGACCCTCATTTCCGGTTGCCACCATCCTGTGCTCGACCACACATGGGGCCTTATGCTTTGTTTACAGGACAGGGTGGGGTTAGGAATTGTGTTCGCTTTAGAAATATGTGCAATTACTTCATTTCACAGTCTATGAAAGTGAGAACTAATTCTCTTCTCCTTAAAATGGAAGATCCTCATTTCCATTTGCAAAATGATTTCGAATTCAAATGTAAGTTAGGAGTCTCAGAATTGGTAGATCAAAGTGAATACAATTGTCTACAGATGCAATCACTTTCAGGTGGAGTCTAATATAACTCATAGACTAAGTTATAAAATAGTCTGGCTGAAGTTATCCCAACCGAGGACCCAGGAGCCCCAGCCCCTCACATGATATAGAAAGCTGACGCAATTAGGATGTGGATTTAGATGGGCGTTTTTAGCTGATGCTCTTAGACACCTAGACTAGAGCTCCTGTCAACATTTCAAAAACTAATTTCTTCTTCATTCTTGAGCTTCCTAAAGTTCACTGCCAATTCCATGAACTAGTCCCTCAGACATTTGCTAAATGCTAATAAGACAGAAAGGTGCCCAGAACACCCACTCAGTCCCACTCCCAGCAGTCAGCTGCAGGGGACTAAGCGGAGACTCCACTCCAAAGACACACCCTGCCTCCACCCAGTTAGCCTGTGACCAGCTTCTTTGGTCCTTTACCTTCACCCTCTCTCCTCATCCCTTGTTCAGTGCCTCTGACCTTCTACCAAAAAATAGGCAGTAGAAGTGAAAAGTGAAACCCAGATCCTGTGGAGGGAAGGGGGAGTCCCCATGCCTGGTTCCATGAATAAGGAGCCTGCAACTACATTCTGAAAGCAAGCAAGGTCACTGTGTAAGGATGCCCTCCATCTGCTTTTTCACTGCCCTGCAGACCCACAAGGAGGCTGGTGATTGGCTCACCACTGTTTGAGAGAGGGAAGCACAGTAGCAATGCAGGGTTTTACCAGCTCCTTTCCTCTCTCCCCTCCATCTCCTGAGGGGGGAAAGTGACCTATTCTTTTTTTTTCTTATTTTTTAATTTTATTTATTTATTTTCCCTTTTGTTGCCCATGTTGTCTTTTTATTATTGTTGTAGTTATTATTGTTGTTGTTGTTCTGTCTAGCTGAAAAGGTTGGCTTAGGGTGGTGAAGCCCTGGCAACAATCAAAAGAAGAAGGAGGAGGGGGAGAAAGAGGAGAAAGACGATGAGGAGGACCAGGAAGAAGAGGAGGAGAAGGGGAAGGAGACTCTTGAAGCTGTGGTGGAAAAAACTAACACTAGAATGATTCACCTCGCCAATAGGTACCAGAAGAAGAACTCACACTCCTACCTCCATATACATGAATATATCCATTGCAGCATCTCTAGAGGTAAAAAAAAAAAAGTTAACCATATGTAAATGGTGATCCTGGAGATGGCAGAGGTAGCACAGTGAATAAAGCACTGGACTTGTGGACATAAGGTCCCAACTTTGGTCCGTGGCATCATATATTTCAGCATGATATTCTACTTCTTCCTGTCTACCATTAATAAAAAATATATCTTTGAAAAAATTAAGAAAGAATATGTATATTGGGGGGACTGGACAGCAGGACACCTGGTACACTGCACACATTACCATGCTCAAGGGACCTGGGTTCAAGCTCCTGGCTTCCACCTGTGCGGGGTGGGGGCGTGAAGAGTTTCACAAGCTTCGAAGCAGTGCTTTCTCTCTCTTCCTCTATCTCCTCTTTCCCTCTAAATTTCTCTCTGCCTGTCTATATCCAATAAATAATATATTGCGTTGTCAGAAAAGTCATGATGCATTTTTGCATAGAAAAAACAGAAAAACACATTATAACATCGCCTACAACCCAATAGAAATGTTGAATGTCACATTCATCTACTCAATGGAATAGTATTTACTCATTTTAAAAAAAAAGGCTGAAGACTGTTTAAGAAGTGGAAATTGCCCCCATCACTCAATGTGAAAGTGAAAATATACAGGATACAGTGATGTGCATCCTAAGGAAACACAACCACAGGAATGCCGAAAGGAGATACACTGGGGGTGAAAATCACTATACTAAAGTGCTGAGGGTCCGAGTGATCTGGCCTTCTGTTTTCCAGACTTCATGTTGTCATATGCTATTCCATGCCATCACTGAAAAGGAAACTGGAAACACAAGTCTGCTCTGTTCTTGGTGCCACCTCTCATGAGAGGGCACCACATGTCACTTGCCTGTTCTTTCCCCATCAGAACCCCATCTGAGGACTGATCTATGGTTGCCTCACCTTACCCAAAAAACAAGGCTTTGAGGATGATGGGTGGGGACTACTTCCCTCAAACCCCCATTCTCCAGTGTTCAGCCTCAACATATGTCCTGAGCACAGTGCTCGGTTTCCGGTGTAGCCCCTGCTCCTCAGGGTCCTTCCGGCTTATAAATTATGGAAGCCAGCTGGGTGTGCCTGCTGATGCATGTGGATCAGCTGGGCCCCCAGCGCTGGGGCCATAACAAAGGACTCCCTGCCTAGTATCAATGTCAATTTAAAATTCACCAACTGCACCACATAAACTTTATCCTTCCGTACCAGTGGGGTGTTGTTTAAAGGATATCCCCAAATAACTGTGCAATGATTGTTTCAAAAAATAATTCAGCCAAAGCATTTCTTTTAAAGTGGATTATTCCATCAAAATATTTGTCATGCCACTGCTGTGAACTGGACTCTTTCCTCCAGTAGTGCATGGTGATGGGGTAAAAGAGTGAAGAATAAACCAAGATAAATAATAATAGCAACAACAACTATAGGTATGTGTGTTTGTGTTCATGGTATAAAATGGACTAAAAAAAAACTGTTTCTAGAAATATAAAACCATGGAGGAGCTGACTCTCCAAATTTGTGAATACTATAATAATGTGAACATATTACAAGGCAGTGAAAAAAAAAATGGCTGTTTTGTTGAAACAATCTTGGCTGACTTAATTTGAGTGTCAGATTCACATATAGTCGCATTAACCATATAATTCAAAGCGTATGTAAATAGGCCCCCAAATCCAAGTTTGCCAACTTTCACAAGCAAACAAAGGCATGGAGCCTGGGGGGAAAAAAAAAATCAGTAAGCTCCATCAGCCCCGCTCACACCTCAGAAAGCCTCCATTTCTAAATGACGGAATTTGCCCAATGTTCCTTCATGTCTGCATTTTGGGAACAGCCGGGGGGGGGGGGGGGGGGGTTCTTGCTTCAGGTCAAGACCGTAAGATTTTTACAGAATGAGATATACAAAGCTAGCTGTCCACAGCTACCCGTCCTGGGTGTTCTCAGAGATTTTTTTTCTTCCACCCACTCCCAGAAACTGAGAAACTTCTTTTTAAAAAAAGGAACTTCTGCCAAAAAGTCCTCAAAAAAAAAAAAAAAGGAGAAAAAAGAAAAGGAAACGCATGGCTTTCCAATAAGCCAAGGAAAAGGTAGTCTTTCTGCTGCCTCCAAATTTCAGAGGTAGTAAACTCTGCTCTTATGGGGAAGAATTGTTTTATATTAGAAAAGTGATAAAACAGAAGTGAGTGGAATCAGGGAGGCGAATGTTGCCGAGATGGGAATTACCCAGTACCACTCAAGCATCCAACGAGTTCCCAACATCCTCCAGGGCCCCATGTTTCCAACTCCCCTCCTCTCTGCAGGCACCATATGACTTACCCTTGAAAGTGGCTGGGAATTTTCGCTGCCGTTTTCCCTGAAATACCCAGTGGCTACATATAAAATATATAATGCCACAGCAGATTTCTTCGCACATGATACACACATAAAATGTCAGCATATTCCAACAGTAAACCCAGGTGGTAGGTCTCCAAAGAGCCAAGCAGGATAAATAGTGTGGGGAGGAGGCCTAGAGAAGGTTCCTGAGTCATCGTGGCCTTAATGAGAATGCCAGGCACTCATGAGGCAAACCAGCCTTCTGCACAGAAGAAAATGCTGCCCCCAACTAGCAGTATGATCTTGGATAAGTCATTTAACTTCTCTGGGTTTCAGTTTCCTGCTCTGTAAAGGTCTTAAGGTCATTCTCAAATCTCTGACATTTCTTGAATGCTTTTCCATCTTCTTGGAAGAAAAGCTACAAAGGACAAGTAACAGTGGAGATTTTGCTATTAAGAAAGTGAGATGGAGGCCAGGAGGTAACCCATCTGGTAGACCACACATGTCATACTGCACGAGGACCTCAGTTCAAGCCCCCAGATCCCACCTAAGGAGAAGAAATGTCACAAGTGGTAAAGCAGTGCTGCAGGTGACTACCTATCTACCTATCTCCCCCTTCTCTCTCAATTTCTCTCTGCCTCTACCCAAAATAAATAAATAAATATTTAAAAGACTATAAAAATGAGATGAGGTCTTAGCAAACTTTTGCAAACTGTATGCTCATTTGGTCATTTTAGATAACCCTAAGATAACTGTATTGGGGGTGGGGTGTTAACCAAGACACATGTGCAATTCTACCACTCCCAGGCTGACTTTCTTCATGCTTTTTATTCCAGAAAGAGAGAAGGAGAAACACCTTACCACCATTCCACCAGTCATGGAACTTCCCAGCTCCACATTGTGGTGTTCCTGTGTGGTGTTAGAGCTCAAAGAGGGCATGCCTCTACCAGATGAGATGTTCAACACAGCCCTCTGAGATAAACAACAAATAGATGTTGAAGAATTATACCCATTCGGGGTTCTCACCCCTTGAAGATCATGCTTCAGCAGGCCTCTTGCCTTTGAGTCCTCCAGAATGCTTACAAACACCAGGCTAGTTTCACCTCCTTCCAGTACACTGTCATCCCCACCTGTGATGTGACCCACCTTATTTGAATTCTGTTTGTATGTCAACTCCCAGTTCCCTAGTGAAGCCTTTGAAAAAATTCACATTGTCAACATGATGTAGTCTGACTTCTCTGTTTCCGGGCTAGCATACTTAGAGAGGGCTGTTGTTAAAAATCTTATCACTTGTGAATTGCTCCAAAGTGCCCCCAGATTGTCACCCTAAATAAAAATATAAGCTCCCTGAAGACAGAGACAGTGCCTATACTTCCATCATGTGGCCGTGACAGCAAACTTAGCAGTTTGTTAATACAGATGAAAATCTCAACACAACTCAGTGGGGCTGTTTTCTGGTTATATGAGCACTGATTTTTTTTTACATACTTTATTTATTTGATTTTAATGATAGATACAGAGAGAAAGTACAGAGAGGGATGCCAGAGTCCTGCTGAGGATATAATCTGGGACCTTAGAACCTCAGGCATGAGAAATTTTGGGCATATTCATTATGTGTCTCCCCAGCCTGGTGACTGCTGATTTGATTATTACCTTAAATTTTCAGTCTTTTTTAAGTTGGAATAGTCTGTGTCTTTTAAAAAATATTTTCTCGGGAGTCAGACGGTAGCACAGCGGGTTAAGTGCAGGTGGTACAAAGCGCAAGGACCGGTATAAGGATCTCGGTTTGAGCCCCCGGTTCCCCACCTGCAGGGGAGTAGCTTCACAGGTGGTGGAGCAGGTCTGCAGGTGTCTGTCTTTCTCTCCCCCTCCCTGTCTTCCCTCCTCTCTCAATTTCTCTCTGTCCTATCCAACAACGATGACATCAGTAACTACAACAATAAAACAACAAGGGCAACAAAAGGGAATAAATAAAAAAATATTTAAAAAAATGTTTTCTCTATTCATTTGTCAGGTAGAGATAAACCAAGCAGGAAGAGTTGATAGAGAGGAAGAGAGAAGGGAGAATACCTGCAACAATATCTGCTTCACTGTCCATGAAGCTTTCCCCCTCCCTATGGGTGAGAACCAGTGGCTTGAACCCAAGTCCTTGAACATAACATGTGCTCAACCAAGTGTACCACCACCTGACCCCTTTCTTAAGTGATACCAACATCTCACAAAAGTTCAGTTCAGTCACCATGCTAATTTTCATTTTTGCCTATTAAAGAGGCAGAGGAGAGGGAGAGACATAGAAAGAAAAGAAACACAGCAGCACCATCCCACCATGGAACTTCTCTTGTAAAAGCCATAGTGCTCTCTATGGTTCAGGGGCTCAAATTTAGTGCCTTACATGACTAGGCACAAACTCTCCTGAGTTTCTGACCCCTAGCCTACTTTCTTAGTGTGTTAGATCAATAGAAACTATTTCACATGGATAAGCATCAACACCATAACTGAGTGGTCAAACATGAGTATTGTTACCTCCGCCCCTGTCCCCCCCCCCCATTTAACAGATGAGGAAATTGAGGCACAGAGTTTCAGTGGTGTGCCCATAGTCACACTGTGGCAACCAGTAGAGCTAGGAGGTGTTCCCTGGTGGTCTCAAGAGTCCTTCTCTTCATTAATTGTTCTATAGGTCATTCCAGTCTCTTAGAAACCAATAATCATTCCACCTGTCACTTGCTCAGTATTTTAAAATTTTCCAAGACCAGGGCTGGGTGGTGGTGCAACTGGTTGAGGACTCGTGTTACAAGGCAGAAGGACCCCAGTCCTCACCTGCAAGGGGAAAGCTTCATGAGCAGTGAAGCAGTAGCAGTGTAGCAGCTCCCTCTCCCTCCCCCCCCCCCAATCTATCTCTCCTCTTGATTCCTTTCTGTTCCTATCCAATAAATAATAAATAAATAAATAATCTGAATTTGTCTTCATGTATGGTATCACGTCTGAGAAGTTTGGCCCTTGTGGTTCAAGATTATTGTCTTTGTTCTATAAACAAAGGCACCAAAAGAGAGTATAAATTTCACCCAGAATAGCAGCCAAACCAGAACTTGGTCTCCTCCGTGCTCTTATAGCACACTACTCTTCTCTAAATAAATCTCTGCAAAATCCTTGCTCTCCCCCACTTTTTGGCCCCCCTCTTAATAGCTTCTATTATGCCCCCTAGAACTGCCTCTCCTCCAGGGGCCGCAAACCCTAGCTGGGGTTCCAGGTAGCAGCTGTATGCCTACAAACACATCATCAACCGCACAAGTTTATCTACAGTAATCCATCAAAAATTATTTTTTAAATTCCCTTGAGGGCATTTATCAGTTTGCGAGGTTTTCCTTTTCATTTGATAGGGAATCTTAGGATTCACTGAATTCTTTCCTAACCCGGGTATGTTACCATACCAGCTTTGTGGTGTTCAGGCGTTTTTGCAGAAGTCTCACTATCTCAGAACTGCCTGTTCTCATCTGTCCAACCAGTCTTGGCTATAAATCCCTATGACCAGCCAGTGGCTGGAAGGTTGGAGGGAGGGCATACCTAGGAAACTGGGGAGCTGGGGCATATACCCCCATCCTCACCTGAGGGACCTAACCACAGCTCAGAGAATACTGGACACATCAAAGGGCTTCCCACAGAGAGGTAACAACCAGAGAGAAACAGACAAGCTTTGATCTTGCAAAGGCTGCATTAGTCATAATGAATTAGCCATTAGTGCTACCTCACTAATGGTAAGCTCCCCACACATGAAGAACTAGTCCTCATGATCACACATGCATAGACTTGAATGCATTTCACAAGTCATATACACACATAGAAGTACTGCCAAAAATGATGGGGTGTCACTATTTGAAGGGAGATATATTATGCACTGTAGAAAAGAAGCAGAGGAGTGGGAAAGCATGATCTCAGCTTTCAATCAATCAGTAAACCAATCAGCTCATGCTTATCGAGTCACTTCCATGTAGTTGGTTGGCACTGTGCTAAGTTGCAGAAATAGAAACGTAATATGACGTAGTCTAGCAAGGAATGTACAATCTAGCTGGAAAGTTACAAAAGCCGCAAACATTTTGCATAATAGTTTATGATTGGCAAAATGCATTTTCAAACACTATCCCCAAGGGTTATAAGGCAACTACACTGTTCCCGTTTTGCAGAGAAGGAAACTGAGGCTGAGAATGTGCTTTCCCCAAACCATAGACTTCCAAGATTAGGAGAACAAAGACATCAGCTCAGTTCTTCAAACTCCAAATCCACAGAGCTTGTGGATTTTTGGTTGGTAGTGCACTTGATAAAGCATATATATTACTAAGCACAAGACCTGGGTTTAAATCCCTGCTCCCCATCTGCAGAGAGGGACACTTCACTAGTGGTAAGCACGTCTGCAGGTGTCTGTCTTTCTCTCCCCCTCTCTGTATCCCCCTTCTTTCTCAATTTCTCTCTGCCCTGTATTGTAAAAATTAGGAAGGAAGAGAGAGAGAGAGAGAGAGAGAGGGAGATCATCTTGGTTCTGCAAAGCAAGTGAAATATCTGAAAACTAGACTAGTCACATCAAGTAATCCAGTTACACTGGACTGGGTGGCTGGAAAAGTCATGAGACATTTTCGCACAGAAAAACTTAGAAAAGATATGTCATGACTTTTTTTTTTCTTTTTAACAGCCCAGTAACTGTGAGTCTTAATTGTGAGTGATAGTAGGGACTCAGAGTAAGGAATATCAGCATCTGTGGTCTGGGAGGTGATGCAGTGCTAAAGCTTTGGACTCTCAAGCATGAGGTCCTGGGTTCGATCCCCAGCAACACATGTGCCAGAGTGATGTCTGGTTCTTTCTCTCTCCTATAAATAAATAATTAAATAAAATCTTTTAAAAAAAAAAGAATATCAGGATCAGTTGACACAGGCTTGGTCACTGACTAGTAAAATTTATCACCTAACACAGATCCTCAGTTTTCTGTAAAAATGGCAGATACCCATAGCTCTGTGACTAGGCATAAAGAAACTATGTATGTGAACTTTTTATTTTTTATTTTCATACGATGGAAAGAAACTAAAAGAGAGGCAGGGAGATAGAAAGGAAAAGAGAGAGACACATGCCACCCTATATCACTGCTTGTGAAGCTTCCCCCCCTGCAGGTAAGAATAAGGCCTTGAACCTGGGTCCTTAAGCATGGTTATGGGTGTGTGCCATCACTTGGCCCCTGTGAAGCTACTTTCTAAACACACAGAGAAGGAAGAATTGGATTTACTCACTCACTGCATGTGAAAAGTAACACATCAGGAAGGGGTTGTTAGCAGATAAACAGCTTATCAAGTGGACTCCCTCCATCCCATGACTTCCAGAGCAAAGTTCTGTTTTGCAATTCATTCAAACCTGGGTTATAATGATCTGTGCTGTAGCAAACTTGTGGAACAGCAAAGCTACCCCATGCCAGAAGATGAAAAATTATAGGGGGGTTTTGTTTGTTTGTTGCCTTTAGGGTTAGTGATTAGGCTCCGTGCTGGCACTAGGAATCCACTAATCCTAGTGGCCATTTTTTCCTTTTTTTTTTTTCTATTTTATTCAATAGAAAAAAAGAGAGATATTGAGAGGGGAGGGAGAAATAGAGAGGAAGAGAGAAAGATAGACACCTGCAGACATGCTTCACCATTAGTGAAATATCCCCATTGCAGGAGAGGAGTTGGGGCTCTAACCCATGCCCTTGTATCTAGTAATAGGTGCCCTTAACTGAGTATACCGGCACCCAGGCCCCAGAATTACAGTTTTCAAACACAGTATCTGGTTTGTAGAACTGCAGTTCTTTAAACATACACTCACCTGTAATGGTTATAGAAAAGACTTTCATGCCCGATGCCCCAAGATCCCAGGTTCAATCCCAGCACTGCCATAAGCCAGAATTGAGCCATGCTCTAGTTTTTCTCCGTGTGTCTTTCTCTCTTTATCTCTCTCTCTCTCTCTCTCTCTCTCTCTCTCTCTCTCTCATTACAATAAATAAAATATTTTAAAGTGTTTAAAAATATATACCCACCTAATCATTGGGGTATCACAGAATACAGAGACTATCCAGAAGTACCTTCAGTATGTGGGAATATAAAACAACTCAGAAAGGGAACAATCAAGATGTTTTTGGAGGGAGCTAGGTGGTGGTGCATCTGGTTGAATGCACATGTTATATTGGCAAGGATCTGCGTTCAAGCCCCAGGTCCCCACTTGCAGGGGGAGAGCTTCACAAGAGGTGAAGCGGTGCTACAGGTGTCTCTCTCCCTTTCTATCTCCCCCTTCCTCTCAATTTCTGGCTATTTCTATCCAATAAATAAATTAAGATAATAAAGAATTTTAAAGATTTGTTTTTTAAAAAAAGATGTTTGCAGAGGACCCTCCTTCCCTATGCTGATGGGAGCTTTTGGTCTTTTTCTAGCACTCTTGCAATAGAAAGCCGCTGTGTTGTCATGAAAATAGCATTCCCTTGGGAGCCAGGCAGTAGTGCAGTGGGTTAAGCGCACATGGTGCAAAGTGCAAGGACTGGCATAAGGATCCCAGTTCAAGGCCCCGGCTCCCCACCAGCAGGGGGGTCGCTTCACAGGTGGTGAAGCAGATCTGCAGATGTCTATCTTTCTTTCTCCCTCTCTGTCTTCCCCTCTTCTACCGATTTCTCTCTGTCCTATTCAACAACAATGACAGCAATGACAACAATGATTATAATAACAACAACAACGATAAACAACAAAGGAAGGCAACAAAAGGGGAAAAAATAGCCTCCAGGAGCAATGGATTTCTAGTGCAGGCACTGAGCCCCAGCGATAACCCTGGAGGCAAAAAAAAAAAAAAATCCCCTTCTCATACAAGCTCAGGGGATTTGACTTTTTTTTTTTTCCAAGATAAAAGGGCCAGTAGGTTGTCTTGTTCCTGTACTTACCAGTAAGTCAGTGCGATAAGCAGCACCTAAAGTAGACTTGCCAGGAAGCCTTCTGCTGAGAGTTAATGGTTTTTCTCTCTGCCAATTCATTTGGCCTCTGGGTCAACTTCTAGACCCTAATCTACATTAGGATTAGCACTGGAATTCAGCCCCTGGTGGCTCTTCTTTGTTTTCTCTTCTTCTCTGTCTCAAAGCTTGCAGACAGAAAACATAGCCAGAGATTGGGAAGCAAGATGGACTTTACAGAGTAGGTATACAATTCCATCTTACCAAAACCACAGGTTTCCACAATTAGCCACATTGTACATACAAGTGTCATACATGTACTTATGACACGTATGATCTTCCTGGTGTATACACTAGAGACACTAGACCCACCTCTACACCTATTTATGAGATCATGTATAATACTGCTTTGAAGAGGAAGACTAACATGTACGATGCTTATCATAACCACAAACCCTCCTTCATGTCAACCTGGAATGAAAAATAAAACAAAAAAACCAGGACTAGTCAGCTTGGAGCCAAGCACCCATGTCCAAGTTCCTGAATATGGTGCTGTCAGGGGGAGGCAGGGGAGATTGTCCCTCTTATCCCAACAAAATCTACCACTTCCAGAACTGAACTTGAACTCTTTTCTTAGGCTAAGAAAAGGGAAAAGGGACTTTCCTTTCCACAAGAACAAACTAGCCTGGAAATATTAAATTGACTCAACCCATGTTTTATTAGACACAGTTTAACAACTCAGAGTTTACAAAACTCAGCCAAACAGCATCAGCCTTCAGCATAAACTTTTGCTAACTAGCCCACATAGTTCCCATATGCTATGAGATGTCGTTTGAGCCAACTCGGTACCTTATAATTATAAACACACGTCTTTCAGTTCTTCTGTGTATTCTTCCCAGGCAGAACGGAAATATGTCACTTAAATTAGCACATGGAGTACAGAGTGGGAGCCAATTTTGGGTTAGCACAAACAGGGTAAATAAAGCAGCACCAAATTAAAATGGTAAAATAAACTTCTTTATGCTCCAGTGGAAACTGCTAAGTCCTAACTGAATGGCAGCTAATGGGTCTGGGAAAAGGATATCCCTCAAAGTGTAGCTCTTGGCTCTTGAATAAGGTTTTCTCATCCAAGGATCTCGAAGCAGTTTCTTTCAAAACTCTAGCAGTGTGAAGAAAAGGGGAAAAAAATAATAAAAGTAGATGATATTTCCTTTGCAAACTCTATTACTGTCATTTTTCTACATCATTCCTTTCCAATAATGTGGGGAAAGTTTATATGTTTATACTTCTGTAACTCCTAAGGAAAGGGGAAGGTTTTCTTTTATTAGTGATTTATTATTGATTTACAAAATTATGAGATAACATGGGTATAATTCCACACCATTCCCACCACCAAAATTTTGTGTCACCACTAGGAAAGGGGAAGGTTCTAGAGAAAATGAATGAAGGTAGAGAGATGTGGCACAGCTTGGCAAAAAACTAGAATGGTGGGAGCTGGGCAGTAGTGCAGCGGGTTAAGTGCACATGGCACAAAGCTCAAGGACCATCGTAAGGATCCCGGTTTGAGCCCCCAGGTCCCCCACCTACAGGGGGGTCACTTCACAAGCGATGAAGCAGATCTGCAGGTGTCTGTCTTTACTCCTCTCTGTCTTCCCCTTCTCTCTCCATTTCTCTTTGTCCTATCCAACAACAACAACAGCTATGACAACAATAACAACAACAACAAGCACAACAAAATGGGAAAAATGGCCTCCAGGAGCAGTGGATTCATAGTGCAGGCACCAAGCCCCAGCGATAACCCTGGAGGCCAAAAAAAAAAAAACTAGAATAAAAAAAAATCCAATCATAACAAGTTCTCTAAATTGCCTGTGCCATTGGGACTACTACATAGTAAGTGCCTCCTATGTGTCTGAGACTGATCTGGGAGGTTTTTTTTTTTTAATTTATTTATAAAAAGGAAACACTGGCAAAACCATAGGATAAGAGGGGTTCAACTCCACACAATTCCCACCATCAGAACTCCGTATCCCATGCCCTCCCTTGATAGCTTTCCTATTCTTTAAATCTCTGGGCGTATGGACCCAAAGTCACTATGGGTCTGGAAAATTTTTTTATATATTATTACACAGTCTCTCCTCCATGACTTTATAACAGGAATCATTCTCTCCATTATACTCAGGGATCCTGTGTGTGCTCTGGGATCAAAAAATAGGAGATATGTGGACACAGAAAATTGGGACAACAAACATAGAAGATTCACTAAAATTTTATTGATAATGAGAAATGCTAAATAGGAGGATAGCTAAGTAAACCATGGAATTCAGTTGTGCATAGTTTCATGACAAGAATATGTTTTGAGAGGTACACTCTTAGCCAATTTCTCAGTTATGTAAATATAAAATTCATCTAGGGTGGGAGAGATGATTTGCATAATGGTTATGCAAAGAGATTCATGCTTAGTCTCCAAAGTTCCAGGTTCAATTGCCAGCACCATCATAAAACAGAGCTGAGCAGTGGACTGGTAAAATAAAAAGCAAACAAACAAAAAACACATATATATATAATTAGAAATTTAAAATATGGGAGTTGGGCAGTAGCACAGCGGGCTAAGCACAGGTGGTGCAAAGCTCAAGGATCCATAAGGATTCTAGTTCGAGGCCCCAGCTCCCCACCTGCAGGGGAGTCGCTTCACAGGCGGTGAAGCAGGTCTGCAGGTGTCTGTCTTTCTCTCCCCCTCTCTGTCTTCCCCTCCTCTCTCCATTTCTCTCTGTCCTATCCAACAAAGACAACCTCAATAACAACAACAATAAAACAACAAGGGCAACAAAAGGGAATATGTAAATAAATATTAAAATAAATAAAGTTTTAAAAAAAGAAATTAAAAATATAAAGTCTATCTATGAACTAACTACACCCCTAAGCTGTATGATATGGTTTACCATGACCGCTAAATGTGCAACTTATCACTGACCAAAATTATCAAGTCATATGTAACTATATTTGTACAGTAGAAAGCTGCTGAGCAATAAAAAAGAAGTAAATATTGATGACTGGTTGGACCTTAAAAACATTTTGCTAAATGAAATAAGTCTATAAAGCAGTACATATTTTTTTCTTCCATCTGATGAAATAAACAAAGTTCACTTTAAATCATTTGTGTGGTTGAAGACATTTTACATACATAGTACCATTAAAGAAAAATGGGAACTAGGAGCAAGGTGGTATGCAACTGGTAAAGTGCTCACGTTACAATGTGCAAGGGCCTAAGTTCAAGCCCCCAGTCCCTACTTGCAGGAGGAAAGCTTCACGAGTGGTGAAGCAGGACTGCAGGTGACTATCTTTCTCTTTCCCTCTCTATCTCCTTCTTCCCACTCAATTTCTCTCTGTCTCTATTCAATAATAAATAAATAAATAAATATTTTTAAAATAATTTTATAAAGAAAAATGGGAACTATAAACAAATATTATATTCTGGCTAATGGTATGTATGTTGATGTACTTAAGAAGGTATACTGATATCTAAGAGCTTTCACTGAAGTCGTAGAAAATATATATTGCTATTAAATAAAGACAAATCGCTAAATGACAAGTCTTGCATAATGTTAATAATGGGATTTGTCAGTGGGTATACACATATCACTGTAAAAGTCTTTCAGTGCTCTATATTGAATAATTATACATAACTGTTGGAAAAAAGACAGATTATGAAGGCAAATGAAAGAAAAGGAGGAAAAAAGAAGTCAAGCTGGGGATATCATAAAATATGAATAGAAACGATAAGTGGAAAAGATAATGAGAAGGAAAAAATAAATTGAAAAGAGAGCAATGCGTGTAATAAGAAAAGACAAACTAAGAGCAGGTGAACTGAAAGAGGCCGGGTAAAACAGGAGGAAAAGAGCAAATATGGTCGGCTGAAGATGCAGACAGGTCTTTGGCAGACCACCAGCTCAGTGAAGCTGAACCATGTCACAGCCCATCTCCATACGTCGGTGCACTTGATCGGATTTTAAATGTATAGGGTGCAAAGGATGGAAGCATTTTTTAATTAAAACCATTGATTCACCAAACTCCAAGACAGCAAGCAACGTGGTATCTCTACAGGGTTTTAAAATATTATGGTTTAACAGTAACATTTCTTTAAATAAAAAATTCATATACATGGAATTCAGAAGTATAGTAGGAAAGAAAGGACCAATGCCTTGGTCAATGTGAAGGACACGGGGTTCACCTGCTACCTCTCCCTGCACCTCACCTCACACTAATGACAATTCCAGAGTCTATACAGATTCCTAAAGTTCTGACTACACAAACTAAGCAGAAATCATGCACTAAAAGACAGAAGAAGGCAAGATCTTGAACTGGGGGAGGTAGCATAACAACTATAGAAAAAGACTTCAACGTCTGAGATACCAAAAATTCCAGGTTCAACCTTCAGCACCTTCATAAGCCAGAGCTAAGGAGTTCTCTGGAGAGGAAGAGAGAGACAGAGAGAGACAGAGACAGAGAGACAGAGAGAGAGGAAGGAAGGAAGAAAGAGGAGGAGGAAGAAGAAGAAGAGGAGGAGGAGGGAAAAGAAGAAGAAGGAGGAGGAAGAGGAGGAGGAGGAGAATGGAGGTGGGCCAGGCAGTGGTGCACCTGGTTACGCACACACACACATTACAGTGTGCCAAGACCCAGGTTCAAGTCTCTGGTCCCCACCTGCAGCGGGAAAGCTTCACAAGAGGTGAGGCAGGGCTGCAGGTGTCTCTCTCCCTTTCTATCTCCCCCCCTCAATTTCTCTCTGTCTCTATCCAATAATAAATAAATAAGAGAGGAAAGGAGGAAGAGAGAAAGAAAAGAAAAGAAAAATAACTACAGAAGAAGGAAAAAAAGACAAGATCTTGATTCTGCCACTAATTGGTAATTTCCATCAAGTCATTAAACTATACAGAATTCATTTTATCTCTCTCTGCACTAAACCGTCCTATATGCAGAGGCTCAAGACACTACTGTATAAATCATAAAACACCTTGCAAATGGCCTCCCATTTGGACTCCTCTTCCCTATGAATTTTTCATACACACGCAGCATCTTGATATTTAAACCAATTTCTGGATTAAAATGGCCTCTAACTAGTTATTTCCCCCAAGCTGTCTGTGCTACCTTCCTACTGCAGGTCAATAAAAAGAAGAAGGGGGAATTCGAAGAAAGAGGATGGGAGGGAAGAAGAAACTCAAAATACCAACATAGAAAATTAATTCTAAAATACATTATTTTTCTTTTTTTTACTGCTACCACTATGATCTCTGTCTGTAAGAGCCACTTTATCTGTATTTCCAGCTGCCTCATCTCAAACTACTTCCCAATTCATTCTCCCCGCAGAAAATTGTGTAAAGCACTGAAACCACTATGTGAGACACAAGCTTGAGGTGCTTTCCCAGAGGGAAAACACAATTAAGTGCAGAGAAGCAAACAACAACAAAAGTTAACAAAGGTGTATTTTTCCAAACTTCAGTAGCACATATTCTTTTTTAATTTTTTATATTTATTTTATTTATTTTCCCTTTTGTTGCCCTTGTTTTTTGTTGTTGTTTTTTATATTTTTTGGTTTTTTAAATATTTATCAATTTATTCATTTTCACTTTTGTTTTATTGTTGTAGTTATTATTGTTGTTGTTATTGATGTCATCGGAGAAATAGAGAGAGGAGGGGAAGACAGAGAGGAGGAGAGAAAGACACTTGCAGACCTGCTTCACCGCCTGTGAAGCTACTCCTCTGCAGGTGGGGAATAAGGGGCTCGACCTGGGATCCTTCCGCGGGTCCTTGCTTGCGCTTTGCGCTACATGCGCTTAACCCGCTGCGCTACCGCTCAAGTCCCCCCCCCTTATTTTTTTATTGTTGTTGTAGTTGTTATTGTTGTTACTGATGTCGTCATTGTTAGGACAGACAGAAATAGAGAGAGGAGGGGAAGACAGAGAGGGGGAGAGAAAGATAAGACACCTGCAGACCTGTTTCACCTCTTGTGATGCGAACCCACTGTAGGTGGGGAGCCGGGCTCGAACCGGGTAGCTGGTCCTTGCGCTTTGTGCCACTAGCCCACTCCCGCATATATTCTTATTAAAGTAGACTTCCTAGCTTCTCTCCACCCTAAAATCCCTATTTTCATCTTTTATATTTCTACGTTTTGGTTTCTATTTATTGAACATTTTTGTCTTCTTTGTATCATACTGCCTTTCAGCTCCCAAGTTGCAGATGCTACTATGATTCCATCCTGAGCTCCCTGGGCAGATGATCTCACCAATATGTTCTGAAACCTTACCTCTGCAGAGCCCTACACCACTACGTTTCTGGCTTGGGGAATGGATCAAGCTGCCAACATCCACGTCTGTTAGAAAATCAATTACAGAAGCCAGGACTCCCACTTTCTGCACCCCAAAAAGAATTTTGGTCCATACTTCCAGAGGAGGAGAAATGCTACGAGAAGATAACCAGAGGGTTCTGAACCCCAATTCATCAGGACCCTGAGATAGAAAAGGAAAAGGATTCTCAAAAGTAGTAATAGGTGGGAGTCGGGTGGTAGCACAGAGGGTTAAGCGCACTTGGCGCAAAGCGCAAGGACTGGCATAAGGATCCAGGTTTGGGCCCCCAGCTCCTCACCTGCAGGGGAGTCGCTTCACAGGCGGTGAAGCAGGTCTTCAGGTGTCTATCTTTCTGTCCCCCTCTCTGTCTTCCCCTCCTCTTTCCATTTCTCTCTGTCCTATCCAACAACAACGACATCAATAACAACAACAATAATAATTAAAACAAGGTCAACAAAGGGAAAATAAATTTTAAAATAAATATAAAAAAATTATTTAAAAAAAAGTAGTGATAGGTATAGGTGTGATATAGAAAGAAAGAGAAGGTAGGGCCATAGAAAAAAATAAGCCAAATGTAGATAGATATCAAGATAGATAGATAGATGATAGATACATAGACATAGAAATAATAGTCACTTACATCTGTGACTTTGGAAGACTACTGAAGTTTCCAATGGATAGAATGGGGACAAAGAACTCTAGTGATGGTAACAGTGTTGAATTATACCCCTATTATCTTATGTTTTTCAATCAATATTAAATCACTAATAAAAATAACTCTCATGTTCCAAAAATACCCAGTGAAAAAAAATAAACCAATTATCAGACTTTCATTTTTTATTTTATTACTTTAAAAATTAAGAAATGTCAAATAAAAGAAGAAAAAGACTAAATATGAAGGCAAATTTATACTTAACTACATATCATCAAATAGAAAGCGAGACCTGAGGTGTGACAGAGGGAATGAAGAATTAGACTCTCAAGTATGAGGTCCTGAGTTCAAACTCTGGCCACCCTATATGCCAGAGTGATGTTCTGGCACTCTCTCTGTGTTACTCTCTCGTGTTAATAGATAATAAAATTGCAAATGAAGAAAAATATGTTAACTCACTGATGACAATAATAGAAACATAAAATAAGAAATAATTTTGAAAATGGTAGCCAGTAGTAAAAATTAAAGGATGACATAAACATCTGAAAATATTCAAGATTAAAAGCAAAGAAAACAAAGTTGATATGGAAAGAATAGATAATGGACATGGCAAGGAAATTAAGAGACAACAAGTTGACAGATATATAACAAAAAGCACAAGCTATAACAATAAATGTAAATAAGTTAAACTTTCCCATCAAAAGAGAATCTAATAAGATATTTGCATTGAATTGAGGATATATCCAGCCATATGCTGGGTATAAGTCCAGATGTTCTATAACTCTATCAAATTAATAAATTACATAGAATAACTAGAGCTCAGTGAAACCATTTTAAATGAAAGGAACGGTAAAAATCAGAGATGACAGGAATGTGAGGCAAGTGTAAACAATAACAAAAAAATCACAAAAAAGGAATAGCAGATGAAAGAAAGTTAAAAGCAAAAAGCATAAAGCCAGATACGAAAATTAAAATGTTATGATAAAAATATGCTGAGTTGTTTAACAACAACATACATTAACATAAATGCAGAGGTAGTAAGTCAGACATATAAAATGTAAAAGTAACAGCATTTCAAGAATAATCTATCAGGAAAAAAAAAACATAACTACAGATTTTTATCATAGCCATATCCCTGTTACTCTTTGGCAGATGAAAGAGACTGAAATAAGCAAAGATGGACAAGAAATGATCAACATTAATATAATTGGGTGTTTCTTTTAGGGTCCTCAAGAGCAAAAATTGCCCAAATCACATTTTAAAACTAAAGTGTAGTAATTTCAGGTAATTATTCTATATTTAGCAAAAATAATTCAATCACTTAGAAATCAAAGTGCAATTTGGAGATTTACAAGTAAGGAACAATTAAAAAGAAGAACATATTAAAACCCATGGAAATTCATGGCTAAAACTGTACACAGAGGAAAACGCACAGCCCAAATGCTTTCCTTGATTAAAAAAAGAAGAAGAAAGAAAAGAAAAAAAAACTAAAGAAAAAATTAGTAAACTGAAACTTCAATCAAAGAAGCTTGAAAGGGATATGAACCCACAGAAAGACAGAATTAACAGAGATGAACATAATTAAGTAGAACTCACAAATAAATTTGAATAAATAATGTAAATTAGAAAAACTAGCTGGTTAAGCGCATGTGGCGTGAAGCTCAAGGACCAGCATAAGAAAAACTGCAAGAGGTAATAAAAAAAAAAAAAAGAGAGAGGGGCTTCAGAGAGTGAGAAAGAGAACATAAATGTGCATCCTCTTTAGGAAAAAGGACTAATAGGGATTTAACCAGAGCTGAAATGGCCTTTTTAAAAGCTATAGGAGAGAACCATGTGGAACGATGAAGATGCTGACTACACCAAACATGGTGCCTGACGGTGGGAAAGGACCTGGTTTGGGGGAGAGAGTCTTGTGTCCTATCACAGGAAGATACGAGCTGTACCTGAGTGTCAACAACCATACTGTAAGCCACTAACCCCTCAATAAAGTTGGGGGGTCCAAACAAACAAAAAATTGTTGACTAAAGCCACTTAAAAAAAATACTGGACTTAATGATAGTTTCTTAATGAAAAGTGCAAAATGTTAACTGACCTATCACTGCTATCAAAGTGAAAATATTTTCAAAGGCATCTTGTGAGCAAAGAGTCTGTAGTCACATGGGATCCCAGTACAGGGGCCGTGGGAGAAGTGACCATGAAAGCCTGGAGAAAACAAACTGAAGTGGAATTTTGCCACATACCCTCCTCCCTCCTGCTCACCGTCTACTAAAATACATCTGGCTCTTGCTGCGGTTTCATTCCTCTGAGGTCAAGAGGTCCCAGAGTGTATTCTCTCAAATTATCACCATTGTTTATGCAATTAAAATTTTTTTAATCTAGAAGCCAATTCTAACTATGTCCTTGTGGCATGGAGTACCAAAGAAAGAGCATTCAAACCAAGGATCGGAAGGCTGAGGCCTAGGCCTGTTTACTAACTAGAGGGTTTGTTTGTTTGTTTGTTTGTTTGTTTTTGCCTCCAGAATTATGGCTGGGGCTCAGTGCCTGCACTACAAATCCACTGCTCCTGGTAGCCGTTTTTTTTTTTTCTTTATCTCTCTCTCTCTCTCTTTTTTTTTTTTCATTTTATTGGATAGGACAGAGAGAGATTGAGAGGGGAGGGGAAGAGAGAAAGACACCTGCAGACTGCTTCACCACTTATGAAGTGACCCTCCCCCTCACCCCCACAGGTGGAAAGCCAGTGGCTCGAACCAGGATCTTTGGGATACTTCACAGGTCCTTGAGCTTCATACTAAGTGCACTTAATCAGAGCACCACAGCCCGACCCCATAGTGGGTTTTCTTTTTCTTTATTGGGGAGCTAATGATTTGCAGTAAGTTGTTGACACACAAGTACAGTTGCTCACCTTCCTGTAATAGATGTTTGCAAAACACCCTTACCCCGAACATAGATCCTTTTCCACTGTCCTGCCCCAGGGCCCCAATGTCATCTCTAGTCCCCCTTCCCCCCCTTTCCCAGAGTTTCCTTCTTTGGTGCACATCTTGTCCAAGTTTCACTAAAGTTTTGATACTATCTGGAGAAGGCAGTATTTCTGGTCCTCAGTTAATATATAAGACATCGACTTTTTGAATACGCCGTAACTCCACAGAGTCCGTTTCAAACAAACCCAGAAGAAAGAAGAGTAATGTTGATTCCAAAAGCCTCTCCACCTGTGCACACACATACATATGCTTTCTCCCTCACCCCTCATGTCCTCACCCTTCACCACCATCACTGGAAAGACTAGACAGAACCTAGAAAATGCCGTTTCAAAGATCATGGGGCACCACCTATGCAAAATAAAGGTCAGGCATAATCCTACTTGCAAAAGGCTCACAAAATCCTAAAATGGATACAACTGACAGTACTACAGGGTGGAAAAAAAGCAACTTAATTGGCCAAATACATGAAAGCAGACAGGACGCCAACAAAGAACAAACTGAGTGAAGATGAGTCACAGCAAAAGCAAAGTTTGAGCTTCCTGGTAACGGTTCAAAGCAATGTGTGAAGAAGGAATGTCCAGTTTGAAGGAGACAAGGACAGTCTGAAGAAAGGCTAATAAAGTGCATCTGAAATGGTTAGTTTCCAGCAAACTTTTAGGTGATGTAAATAATCTCTGCATCATAATTCAGAGGGACGGCTCCTCCCACACACTCTCTCCTTGGTAATGTTTTGCTTTTTTCCCATTTATTTGTAGTACTTTCTGGTTGTGTTTCAGAGTGTCATTTAATGTCATTTTATGACTCCCTGGTTGTAAGTGTCTGAGTATTACAGGGCTTAGAGATTTACAGCCTATTTTAAACTCAGATAATGATGTTTAATTTGTTATTGGCTGTATAAAGGTTAACAAAGAAATAACTCAAATGATCATCTCAGGGATAACACATTACAAGAGGGCAATTAAGCACAGTACCTGGCATTACACAAAAGATTGATATCTCGTTACAAGAGTACAGATGAGTTCCGATTTCACAATACAGGAAATACACTCATCACCACCGTCTCTCTTTGAATAAGCAAATAGCAGGTCCCACTTAGCAGTGCCACTGACTAAAAGGGAGGGGGGAAGCACTGTTCAAGGAAAGGAAAGATTGACATGCAGCCAATTTCTGGTAGAGGGGCTGGAGAAGAAAGAAAGAAAGAAACTCAGCCTCCTTAGAGAAAATGAGGTTGATGTTCTCCAGTAAAAGATTAGGTTCCCTCTTAGTTGTAAACAAACCATGCTAACAGGCAAGCAAAACAGACATGGATCCAATGGGCCCTTGAGAAGAGGAAGCAAAATAAATAAAAGCATCAAAGCCATATTGTTATTAAATTGTCTCTGAAAATGGAAAATGAAAAACAATCTATTGCAACAATCATTTTTCTGTCTGTTTTCTTCTCCCTAGAATACCTTTCCATGATGAATTGGTCTGCATTCCACAGGTTTTTCTGCCAATAAAAATATAAATAAATAACATTTTTAAACCTCTTCAAATGAAGATCTGTTTGCATTTTAAGTGCTCTGTTCCTTAAATTGCAGACCTACTAATAAATATAGTAGGTCTCGTGTGACTAATGGCCTTTTATCTCCCTCTAAAGGAACTTTTGTTTTTGTTTTTGTTTTTTATTTTGTTTTGTTTTCTCCCCCATAAGCATTTTCCACCCCTGTCTTTTCTTTCTTTTGCAGTCTGGGTCCTCCTCTGCCTGGGTTTTTTCATTTCCTCTTTCATTACCCTACATATCTCTAACTTGGCTTTCCTGTTCTCACTCTGTCTCATCTTTCCTTTTATCTTTATTTTCTGCTGCCTCTTATTTCCCCAAACATCCCCCATGTGCTCATTTGCACTGTTGCTTCCACGAATGCTCCACATCTCTAGTCATATTCACTCACCAGTCACCCCATCCAGTCATCTGTGCTTTAGTCACTCTCTATCCCCTCACCTTTTTCTACTTTCCCTAGCTCCCACTGAGCTTCTCTAGTCACACTGACTTGATTCAAGACCCCTCTCCCTTTGGCTCAAGACATAAAAACAAAGTCTCTGAAACTGATGCTCCATAGTTCACTTGACATCACAACTGGCAGCACCAGAAACTCAAGACCAATGGGTGTGTCCACCATAGCTGAAAGTTCCAGGGCAGTTAGAAACTCATCAACATGAAAAATCACAGAAATCACAATGCTGTTGCCCCAGTAAGACTCTTGGACTTTCATGAAATACATTCGAGAGATAGTCTGACATTGTGAGTTCTTACTCTCATATCACACTGCCACTGGGAACTGAAAGTAGATCCAGTCTTCTATTTGGCTTGATGCTGTCAAAGAAAGGAATAAGGTGCTTTTTGTGTGTACACTTAACCACTGCATCTCTTTTTCACTTGCCCAATTGGCAAAGGAACACAAGCGTCAACTGTGCAGCCATCATTGACATCATTGAGCAGCATTTTTGAAGCACAGACATATTTTGCAATGAGTGCCAAGCCCTGTAGAAGATGGAAAGACCTGAATGCCCTAGTGCTTCTAGCCTGGAGATGGGCACCGCCAGCAACATGCACCAGTGATGAGGTCAGACAATATGAAGAAAATTAGTCAAGTTGAATAACTAGACTCTGTTGACATATAAATAAACATACTATTCATTTGTTCCTTTAATCAACTGGCTACACCTCAGTTCTGTAACCCCTAATAAATGGAGTTGTTAGTATTTCATAAGGATGTGTACATTCTAGCCGTCCTGAATGTCACACCAGGGAGTCGAGCCCAGACAACACTGTCATATGGAAACACCTGGGATCAAGGGATAACACATTAGTTAAGCAAGCTAACCTTGAGCTTTTGGACCTGAAATATCAACAAAAGGATAAAATAAATGTGCAAATTGTTCTTCCCTGTGGACATCAGCCAGGTGTTTGTTCTTTAGCCAACAACAATCAACAGGCGCAACACAAGAGAGTGAAAATGCCAGCCCAGGAGTTAATGCAATAAACAAAGGAAAATCCTTTTATTATGGTGAGGCCACCAATGGTCAGGCTGAGGAAAGTGAGCAGTGAAGGGAGGGAAACTGGCATCAAAGTACGAACAGGCTCAGGGAAGACTACTGGTGGCTCGCAGAAATTTCTGATAAGCAGTCTCTTTAGTAGATGACTCAGAGCATGTAAAGCTGTCATGGGGCATGTGTAGCTGCCTAAAAGTTTGTAATAAAACATAACTTGGGGTGGGGCCTAGATACAGGTCATCTGGTAAAGCTCATGCTTTGCCATGTAAAGTCCCAGGCTTGAGCCCTCAAGCACCACATAGGAAGCACCTGCAATAGGAAGAGTTTCATGAGTAGAGGAGCAGTGCTGGATTTTTTTAATTCTCCACCATGTTTCAGTTTTTTATCTTTTGTTTATTTTTTCCTTTGGATTTTATTTGATAGGACAGAGAGAAATTGAGAGGGGGGCTTTACCACTCATGAGGCATTCCCCCTGCAGGCAGGGAGCAGGGACTTGAACCCAGATCCTTGTGCATGGTCATGTGTGAACTCAACCAGGTATTCCACCACCTGCCCTACTCCTTTCTCCCAGTCTATTTCTCTTCTTTGATCAAAAATGAAAGGATTTTACTAGGATCAGAAGAATCATACAGATAATAGAGTCCCATCAAAAACCCTGGTAATGAGAGGGGGGAAAACTATATATATATATATATCTCCAATAATAACTTAGTACTGAGTACAAATGAAGTGCCAGGCACTAAGTCTAGAAATGGCTTGTTGGCTCCTCTTAAGAGCGAACTCCTGCCAAGCGCTGACCAGCCATTCATAGGGCCTGGAAGGGGAAGAGAAGAAAAGACAAGAAAAGAGTGAAGAGCAAAGAAGGTAAGAAAGGAAGGTGGAAAATAGGTAAGAAAGAGAGGAAGAAGGAGAAAATAGGCTGATGGTAAGGTAATAAATCTAACTCAGTATCTAGGACATTCACCAAATATTATTGGTTTATTAGGTTTATAAGGTAATAAATCTAACTCAGTATCTAGGACATTCACCAAATATTATTGGTTATAAGGGTTATTTATTCTGCCTACATCCATACTTTCAAGTAAGTTTTCTCCATTAGACATGGGATAGATATAGAAGGGCTTTTATTTACATTTTTAGGGGTAACTGCTTAGTGAGAGAAATAGCATAATGCTCATGCAAACAAGTCTCAGGTTCAATCCCTCTCACAACCATAAACCAGAGCTGAGCAGTGCTTTGGTAAAATAAAATGAAAGAAAATAAAACAGAAAGAAATTGCTCTACCTTTTTTGTGCCTCACCCAGATCTGTTCTCCAGCCAGTCCTTGCATCAAAGGATACTCCAGAGGGACACAAAAATTAGAGGAGGGTGGGTTAAAGTCAACTGACACACACTGAACTCACTACGACACCTACAGCCTTAAGAATGTTCTCCTCAGAGGCACAGTAAGCAGAAGAGCCTTGGCATCACCCAACATTAACACTGACAGGGCAAATAGGATCTTCGGCAGAAGAAAAGTTGGACACTGGGGAGACAGCATAGTGACTGTGCAAAGGACTTTCATGCCTGACACTCTGAGGTGCACTCTGAGTAGAGCCCCAGTACCACCATAAGCCAGAACTGTGTAGTGCTCTGGCTTATCTCTCTCTCTCTCATTTAAAAAATAATAAGGATTAACAAAAAAGAATATTGGGATAGAAAGTCTGAGAGTTGACTCAAGCTCCAGCCAGTGTTGGATGCCCACTTCTTGAGCCCTTTGTCCTGGTGCAGCAGGGAGAAGTCAGTCTAGGAACTAGGGACAGAGTGAGACTGCAGAGGTATAGAGTGGAAGGTGGACTTATTTTATTGTTCAAATCTTGGATGCAGGGGTTAGGCGGGAAATTATTTGTCGTCATGAAGAGCATTGCTGACACAGTCACAGCAGACCCACTGTGAGGCAGACAGCACCAGTCTACCCAACGCCTCTTGTAGCCAAGACATGTGCTGTGCATTTGGCAGGGTGTGTAAATTAAGTCAGCCCACTTCTCTCGAAAAAGTCTGGGTCTGTGCACTCCTCTGCCTCTCTCTCCCTCCTGTGTTCTAGTCTCCACCACAGCGCTTGCCTCAGAGCAAATGGTGGTCCTAGGAGAGAACATTAACAGGCAGAAGCTCTGGCTTGGAGCAAATATTGCAGGATTGAAATGCAGAGGGAATTATTGTACTTCTTTCCCTTGCACACTTTGGAGTGCTGGGTGAGAAATAAATAATGAAGGAAATAATGGGTCCAATTCTTCCAGACTGTGCCTCTCCCTCTGGGTGCAGGCGTGTCTTCTAAAGTCAGAGTGTGACTATGTGTGGTGAGGGAATCAGTCTTAAAGGAGACAGGACAGCCAGCCTTGGTCAGGAGAGCAGGTAGTGAGGAGAAGCATGTCTGGGACAGTTCCCAGATAGCCTTCACCTGGAGAGAGGCCTTGCGCTGTATTCATATTGTAGGCAAGGAGCCCAGAAAACAAAGGAAATCTCTTTCTGGTGGAAACAGGTGGTAGAGCGCCTGGTAGAGCAAGTATGTAATTTTGTCTTTTGATTAACATTTTTTTTATTTATTTGATAGAGACAGAGAGAAATTGAGAGGGGAGGGGGAGGTGGAGAGGGAAAGAGAGAGAGAGATACCTACAACCCTGCTCCAGGCCCAGCGCTTGTGAAGCTCCAGCCTACAGGTGGGGACGGGGAGCTTGAACTGGGTCCTTGCACATGCTAACGTGAACTTAACCACATGAGCCATCGCCCAGCCCTTAAAAAAATTTTTTAATTATGTTTATTTATTTATCAGATAGAGACATCCAGAAATCAAGAGGGAAGGGGCTGATAGAGGGGAAAAGACAGACACCTGCAACACCGCTTCACTACTCACAAAGCTTTCCCCCTGTAGGTAGAGACCAGGGGTCCTTGAACATTGTAATATGTGAGCTCAACCAGTCGCACCCCCACCTGGCCCCACTACTTGGAGTTTTTAATTTCATACACATTTCCACCCCAAAAAAAGTCATGAACACATGTGCTGCAGTTATGATCATTCTGATTCCCAAGGATTCTGACACACACTACCTCAAAATCATATTCCTATTCACTATTAAAAAGTCAAGGCAAGCCACAACAAGATGACTCCATGCAATTTTGTATCACAGGTAAAAGAGAAAGAAAGAAAGAAAGAAAGAAAGAAAGAAAGAAAGAAAGAAAGAAAGAAAGAAAGAAAGATCTCTTGCTGGGTTAGAGGAGAATATAGTCTTCGGCTATATGCCCAAAAGCTACCCTAATAGTTCTTTGCTTCCACTATGGGTGAGTCTCATAACTTTGAATTAAAACTGAGCACAGAGGAGGTCTTGGAGGTGATGCATCTGACACATTACCATGTTTAAGGTCCCAAGTTCAAGGCCCCGTTGCCAGTGGAAGCTTCACAAGCAGTGGAACATTGCTGCAGATGTTCTTTCTATCTATCTATCTATCTGTCTGTCTATCTATCTAACTATTTATCTCTCTCTCTCTCTATGTCTATGTCTATCTATCTCTATCTCTATGCCAAAAAAAAAGTCCTCTAGTAACAGTGGGATTGTGTAGGCACAAAGCCCCAGCAATAATCCTGGTGATGGGGTGGGGCTTGGATGCTGTGTACCATTCATCCTGAATACTAAGTATGGGGCCAAATCTCCTAAAAGGTAGCCATTTCTTAAAAAGCTCCTTAAAATCTCCAGACCCTTCTAGGAAAGTGCTAGAATATTCGAATATCTCCTCTTTCTTGCCCTATTCAATCACCGCTGCTAAATTATTTGCAGAATCTCTCTGACAGCCCTCATCTCTCTATGAGCACTCCCAGTCCTCTGTCCAAATTGGGTGATGAGTGTGGTTGACAATTCTTTCTGGGCAGCCAGAGAAGTAGGTAGATCAATCTCTGGCTTTGGAGCCTCTGCAGTCAGATCCAGCCTCAGGAGGATGGAGCCTGCAGCAGTGAGCAAGCTGGGGTGGGGTTGGGGGGGTGCTAGGGAAACAGCAGTCGGGTCATGGGAAGCCCAGGTTGAAATCACAAGGACTCTTAAGAAGCAATGCCAATAGGAGTTCAGGGCAACTATCACTGCAAGAAGCCTGCTGGTCGATAACAAAGGAGTTCTGAGAACATTGGCCGCCAGGGTAGGTAGGCAGGCAATTTCCCAGTCTCTCTCCCCTAGACATGAAACTTCCCACTACCACCACCACCCCCACACACGGCAGCTCACAGTCAGATTTGTCTCATGCCATGTCCTGAGAGAGCAATGTGTATTGACTCTCCATACACACACACCTCCACCACCAAATCTCAAATCTTCTGATCTGAACGCTTACATCTTCTTCTGAAAAAAAAAAAATCATCTCTCTGGCGAAGCACCAAGAGAACAATTAGGGATTAACCAAAGTGCTTGCTCTTGCCAGCAAGAGTGTGGTCTCTCAGGAGACTGGGGGCAGTTTGTACTGCAGCTCTTTGTCCCTGGAACTCCCACATCTCCGTTTTCCATCTCGTTAGGGCTGATAGTTTCCCTTCCACTGTGCTGAAGACTTTTGCTTCTAGGTATCATCAAATTGTTGAATTAGTATTGTTCCCCACTGCCAGAGGTCTGAGAACTTTAGTGACAAGTCAGAGAAAAAAGGGACTGTTTTCATCCCTGCTCAAAATAAAATCAGCGGGCAGACTGTTGTTACTGCTGGTTTCAATACATACAAATCCCTTTGCACCCTCATTTTTCCTGAAGCACAATTTTTAACCCCACAGTCTCTCAACTGGCCTACACTGGGTAAAATTACCGTAAGGAAAAAAAAAAGAAAAAGAAAAAACTAACAGTACTGAATTCTATCAGTATTTGTACCAATAGCCAACTTCCAGACTGTGCTCCAGATATAAATTACTTAACTATTTAAAAAGCAAGGCTCACTTCTAGAATGTTGTCTCTGAAGACTATTACACCAAAATTAAACACATCATTTTTCAAGCAGGGAAGTGCCCTAATAGATACCTGACTCTCTCAACATTTCAAAGGGTAGCTTCATAACTGGAGCTGGGTGTGTTAGTTCAAGCTGAGCCTCAGCTTAATCTACAATACAGAGCCTATTCACCAAGAAGAAAACAGAATTATCTTTAATTTCTGCGTTTATCTAGAACAATGAGATCATACACAACTGTCCCAAGAGGCTGCACTTTCCCTTGAGATAGACAAGAGACATGAAGAGGATAATTGAAGCCCAGGAAGGAAGAACCACCTGCCTAGTAACACAAGTTTCAAGTCTAAAGTCAAATTAAAGTGCAGAGTTTCCTCTTATTTATCTGCCATAATTTCTACCAGTTCATGGAAAAAAGATGCTCAAATGTCTGAAGATAGTTGTGTTATTTTTTCATAAGAGATATGTTTTATATTGACATTTACAGCAACAACTCTATTAAGAGATTCCCCCTGCCGTGTGTGTGTGTGTGTGTGTGTGTGTGTGTGTGTGTGTGTGTGTGTGTGTGTGTGTGTTATATGATAAACTTTAGGGCTTTTTATTTTTAACTAAATCACTTTTTAGGAAATGTGATTTTACAAGACTATTGTCACAAAGAAGTACATTTTATTATTGGGAAGAATTTAAAACAATACTAGAAATAGCCCTCTGGATAAGCAGTGACATCAAAGCACAAGTCTTTCCCAAGGTCATCACATTTTAATTTGCCATTAAAAAAATAATAATTTTTTTAAATTATTAAAGAGGGGCTGGGTGGTGGCTTACCTGGTTGAGTGCACACATTACAGTGAACAAGGACCTGGGTATAAATCCTTGGTCCCCAACTGAAGGTGTGGGGGAAGAAGCTTCGTGAGAGGTGAAGCAGTGCTGCAGTTGTCTCTCTCTCCTTCTCTACTCCCCCTTCCCTCTCAATTTCTCTCTCTTTCTGTGCAAAATAAATGAATGAATAAATAAATTAATAAATAAATAAACGTGTTCGAAAAACGGTCATGGCCTCCACTGATATCATGGTCACTGCTTAACACAAGATAACGTTGCTTTTTTTTTTCTTTGCTTCCAGGGCTATTGCTGGGGATCGTGCCTGCATTACGAATACACTGCTCCTAGAGGCCATTTTTCCCATTTTCATTGCCCTTGTTGTTATTGTTATTGTTGGATAGGACAGAGAGAAATCCAGAGAAGAAGGGAAGACAGAGAGAGCGAGAGAAAGCCACCTGCAGACCTACTTCGCTTGTGAAGCAACCCCCGGCAGGTGGGGAGCCAGGGCTGGAAAGAGGATCCTTAAGCCACTGCACTACCACCCAGGCCCCACAGTGTTCCCTTTCTACAGGAGAAAGATTCATTTTCACAAAGGGCTCAGCAACTGCAGATACACCCAGAGTGGGAATTTAAAAAGTGAAAAGACACTATGGTGAAGGTCATTATAAAGCTAATCCAAGGAATCTTATTGAGGAACATGAGTTGTAAGTACTTAAGGAAAAAATAAGTTAAAAGTCGATCCAGAGCCATAATATCCCACCTTAACCACTCACTGATTTTCTGCTCTGTCTTCTGCATGTGCACACACAGGCACACTTTAAAGAGCAGTCAGCAGGGTTTCCACAATGTGCGGTCTGTTTTTCACTAAACATCTTCCCATGTTGCTAGACAGCCTCCATAATTCCTACATACCAGAGCATGAGATTGTTGTGCCATCATTTCCTTAGTCATGCTCCTAGGTATAAAATAGTTTGCGTTGCTCTGGTCTCAGCATTTGTAGATAACAAATGATGTAAGGAACGTCGTAATGGAAGGGGAGCTTTTTCTTTTACACTATTCCTTGTGAATGTATTTTTAAATAAATAATCCTCCCCAAACACTACCTAGTGAGAAAATTACACTGTCCAATTAACTACCTTTTGTTTAAAAGGAAAATAATAATATTTCATAGGCAAAGACAAGCAGGAGTGCTTTCAAAACAAAAATCAGAAGTCCACTAGCCAGGCTGTTGTTACCTTTAGCAGGACATGGCATTCGGTCAAGGCCTTCTCCCTCCATTTTTAAAGGACTGGAAATAGTATTTTAACTTCTCAGTCATCTTCTCAGAACTAGAATGACTTCTTTTTCCCCTTAGAGGTCATGGGACTCCACAGTATGAATGCAGCAATACTTTTAGTCCACAATCTATTGCAATTACCATCAGAAAGCCCTCCTCTGGGGAGTTGGGCGGTAGTGCAGCGGGTTGAGTGCACAAGGCGCAAGGACTTGTGTTAGGGATCCCGGTTCAAGCCCCCGGTTCAAGCCCCTGGCTCCTCACCTGCAGGGGAGTCACTTCACAGGCGGTGAAGCAGGTCTGCAGGTGTCTTTCTCTCCCCCTCTCTGTCTTCCCCTTCTCTCTCAATTTTTCTCTGTCCGATCAAACAACAATAATACTAACAGTAATAATAACAACAGTAATGATAAACAACAAGGGCAAAAAAAGGGGAAAAAAATAGTCTCCAGGAGCAATGGATTCATAGTGCAGGCACCGAGGCCCAGCAATAACCCTAGCAGCAAAAAAAAAAAAAAAAAAAAGAAAGAAAGAAAGCCCTCCTCTGGGTGTCTTTATGTCATCGCCATTAAGTAGCCCCAGATGAGAGCATAGTCTTCCTCACCAAAGAGGATGAGTAAATTTCCTTGTCCCTAAAATAAGTAGACTTTTCAGGAAGTTCCAGTAATCGATAGAGTTAGTACATTGAAACTTTGAGAAAGATTATCAGTGAGAAAAGAAATATCACTTAGAACTGTGGTTCACCCATCCTTGCTTTTCTGAGTCATGGTTCTTGAAAGAAGACTGTTTGTCCCCACGTTTTAAATGGCTGGGTCAATAGGGGAGCCTTGTTCTGTTGGTGAGCTATCTTGGTGCCAGGCTATATGTCCTGCCTGCCTTCCACACTAACTCACTCTGAGACCTTGAGTGAATCCCTGAGCATACTTTGTGGCCTCTGATATTCTCCATTCACAAAATGTGATTCACTTTGGGTTCAGCCAGTTCCCTTTGGGAAACTGGAGATGCAGTTTGCTTCATCATGTTTTCCTGCCAATTGTGTCATTTACTACTTGTTCTCCTCTAATTGTCTTGAGGTGAGTTTCAAAAATCACAGCATCAATCTATAAACACACACACACAGTAGATACAGATACTATAGAAGTTCTACTTCAAAAACAAAAACTGCTTATAGGAGCAACAGGAAGAGTTACACTGAGCATGGAGAGAATTGTGAAAGCTACAATGATAGCCACACTCCGTAGCTGATGGTCCCAGACTCACTATGAGCCTCCAAAACAAGAGCTCAAATCTCAGTTGCAAGACTGGCTCCCTAGATCATGACCCCCTAAAGGATCATTACTTTCCAATGCATTTGCAACTCTTTATGCAACACACACAGACACACATATCCCACAGAACAATCAGTTCCCAGTTCTACACTTAAGGCAAAGCCTAATATAGCTTATAAATGACAATGACACAGGTCTCCAGAAAATAAATAAATAAAAATAAAAACTTTACCAAACATCTCAGCATTTTCCCTGAAAGAAAAGAAAAAAAAAGATATCACTGCATAGTTTCCAAGTGAAATAGTTTGAAATGTCCTACATTTGGGCTATTCGCAGAGGCTAATATTTGAATTCACTTGGGAGACCGTGTCCCCAATTCCATTGCAATCATTCTGACCGGCAGGGCCTGGGAGATCTTTGAGGTCACTATCAGTTTTCACAAATTTCATTTAAAAAATGGACTTAATGTGATGCACGGGTGTGGGTCTGTTTTCACAAAGCAGTTTTTACAGCTCACAGCATGAGGTGGGGAAGCCTTTCTGCTGGCCAGCCCTAAGGAAGTACGTGGAAAATCACACAGTACACATCGGTCACACTTGCACATTCTCTTCTTTCAAGTGTTCCTTTTTCACCCTTCCTGATATGCATTTGATCGCTAACACTGTAAAACCCATTCTTCCTTCATCATTGTGAGAAGCCTCAGTAAAGAGGGACTTTCTGAGGTCATGGCCCCATGTCCTATGAAAGTTATGTTTAAGCTACCATTCAAGAGAAAAGAAGGTTGACATCTATGACAGTCAACATATTGTCCTACAAAGTCAACACTTAAATGCTTACTAATGATTGCAATTAACCAGGGAAGTCCTCTTCTGAAAAGTGTACTAAGTGCAGCTTGGATAAGGATAAAGATTTTACTGTTTTGTTTTGGTTTAGCTTGAAATTTTAATGTCAATATCAAATTAGCTGCATTCTATCATCTAAGCTCTTGATACTTTTAAGCCTTTTTCTCTTAGCAACAAAACAAAGGAAAATATTGGGTGGAGGGTAGATAGCATAATGGTTATTCAAAGAGACTCTCATGCCTGAGGATCTAAAGTCCCAGGTTCAATCGCCCACACCACCATAAGCCAGAGCTGACCAGTGCTCTGGTAATAAAGAAAGAAAGAAAGAAAGAAAGAAAGAAAGAAAGAAAGAAAGAAAGAAAGAAAGGAAGAAAGAAAGAAAGAAGGAAAATATTATACTCTATGTAAAATACATAGTTAACTGACCAATCTTCAAACAAACAAACTCTTGGTCCTCCATATCAACTTTTAAGAACAAAACAAAAATAAAGACAAAACACGATGTGTGTAGAAAACTGCAGGCTAGGGTAGTTAGACCGGAGCTTGCGCTGTTTTATAAAGTATGCTCCCAAACTGAAAACAAATTTTTGATTGCTTATATATGCTGAAGTGTTTCCTGCCGACATATCCTCAGAGGTCCCAGGAGCTTTCCTGGACACATGGAAAATTTCAAGTTAAGCCATTTTTAAGTTATCCATGAGTGAAAGAGAAAGAAAAAAAAAAATAGTGCACGGAGTGGGAGTTTGAATTTGTCATAAAAGATGAAAAATTTTATTTTGTTCTTTCCTGGAGTTATTTGATAACAGTTGAGCATAGTTTGCCCAAGTATTTTCCCCCCTCCCCAGAAAAAAGAGAATCACCTTTGTGCTGAAGCCAAAGTATGAACATATTTAACATGTTCTATACAAGGACACACTAGGGGATTCTGAAGACAGCTCAGCAGATAACTGTAAAACCAGCTTTATCAGACACAGTTGAGGGATAACTGCAAGAAAAATAAAACAGGCATGGACTTAGTATCTATCACTCCCACCAAAAAAAAAAAAAAAAAGATATTTAAAATTACATTCAAACATTTAACACAAAAATGATCATCGTAAAAGTAGGGATCATTTATGGAAATGCAAACTCCATAAACACCCTGACAATTCCATGGTGTCCAGCTCCTGTGTCTTCCAGCCATGAGGCTCTATGAAATGCCACCCCCAAATTATAGATATCCAAGGCTTTTTGCAAACAACATCTATATGATAGCTAGTAGACCGTCACAACTCTGAATGGGCAGGACAGGCTGAGAGGGACAGAAATCCTGGCAGTGTTTAAAGTAGTCACACTGAACAAGCTAAGTAGAGGGTAGAAATCAAAACCACTTTTGCAAGAAAACACCCCACTCAGATATTCAGTTACTGGCTCCACTTCACGAATCTCACAGAAATATTTGAGGCGACTGCCGACATCCTTGAGCCAAGAGGAAAAACATGCATTGAAAAAAGAAGTAAGAGAGGCCAGAACATGAGCGAGTCATCTCACTGGCAGTCCTCCCCTTCAGATCCCCTTGGCTGAGAATGTTCTAGAAGGAAGGGAGAGAAATGGATGGGTGTATTGCACCAAAATAAGACTCTGGGTGGAGGGGAGGGTGCAGGTCCTGGAACATGATGGCAGAGGAGGACCTAAAGGGGGTTGAATTGTTATGGAAAACTGAGACATGTTACACATATGCAAACTACTGTATTTTACTGTTGACTGTAAACCATTAACCCCCCAATAAAAAAATTAAAAAAAAAACTTTTTAAAAGAAAGAAAATGGATGGGGGGGGGGTGCAGCCCAGCCTGAGAGGGAAGAAACTTTGATTTTAGAAATAAACTTGTCAGGGAGATAGACCCCTCATCTAAAAGGAAAGTGGGGTTAAACCTGAAAGTGTGGGGTCCTGAGGGGCTACAGCCCTGCCCCCTCCCACTCTGACCCCCTACCCAATCTCCCAGCTCCGCTAGGACTGAAAGGCCAGGGAAACCGAATATTAGTATTGTCTGGTCGCAGTGATTTTTTCCCTTCTCATAATATAACTTTGTGAATATGTTGAAGAGAGTGTCTGCCGTTATTGGTCTAATGAGCTAACTCTGAAATCTGAGCTAAAGACAGCTCCCTAGTGGCTGCTCACTGTTCCACAGAGCGAAAGGAAACTCCTTTCAGGGGCCCATCAGGGCGAACCACTGCTGACAGCTTGGAACGGCACAACACACAGATTTATTTCACAGACAGCCACAGACAGGAATTTAGCACCCTGTGCTGGCCTCCTGCTTAGTGGAGAAGGTGTTAAAATGCAACCATGCAGAGCTCTCCCTTGAACAAAACCCAGTAGCGACTAATCAAGCGGTCACCCGTCCACCCCCCCACCCCACCCCCGCAGAAAATTCCGGGCGCCCGCCTCACAGCTGAGCGGCAGGAGCACCATCCTGACAGCTGCTGCTCGGCCCCACTGCAGCTTGAGCGCTGCCTCGGAAATCGCTAAATATTTTGTGTGACCTTTCAACTTCCCAATTAATTGATTTATAAACAACGGCAAATGTTATTTATTTATTTGTGACATCTTGGAAGGCCTTCCTGGATTTCGGGGCACTGTGCGAAAGAGAGTATATTCCCTGAGGCCTGCTGGTGCTTCAGAGCAATTGTAAGTGTCCCCCTCAAATGCCTTCCGTCCCATGAGTCCCCTGAAAGGCAGGAGGAGCTAAAGGAGGTGATGATGGGGAGGTATTTGCCTGTCCCCACTAAACAAGTCAGGGGCCTAGGACTAGGTCTGCAAAATAAGCACACTGACGTGTTCTGTGCATACAAATGTGTATATGCATATGTATGTGCTTGTGTACATATGCATATATGTAGGCATAATACACACACACACATACATATGTACCTAAAATCTCTAAGAGCCTTCCCCTTCAGATCTATAGTCAAAGTAAATAACTCTTCCCACTGCTACCAACTCACCAGTTGATCCACTAAGCTAGTTAGGAGTAAAAGCAAACTACATTTATCAAAGCCATCAAAATTGCATCTTGTAACTGGAGTTATTCCCAAGGAAATTGCATGCAGTCAGCAATATTGTTTGTATTGATTGCTCGGCTAATCTCACTCTCGCTCACACATGCTGTGGCATCCAATTTTACATTGTGTTTTATGAAACGTTCAATGTGTTCGGGCAAAAGGAGGAGAAAGAGGAGCACAAGGATGAGGAGGAAGAAAAAGGGAAGCAAACGGTCTCCTTTCATATTTCCTGTGCTAGGAACAAGCCTCTAGTTCTCTGGCTAGCAAGGCCACTTTGAAAGGCTCTTACATTCCCAATAAACATACCTCCTCAGATCATTTGCTTTCTCCCTACCTCAGTTCTGAAAGTTTGCTGGCCAGCAAGTACTAGTGACCAAAGGCTCTTCAGTGTAATTCTTAGACCTGGCAGGCACAACACTGAAAGCAGACACAGCAGCTCAAACAAGGATCCATTTCCCAGAAGGTCTCCAGTTAGCTTACACAGAAGCCAATTTGGAAAGAAAGGCCCAGACCCTGTGCAGGAACCCTGAACACATCTCCACAGATTCCTGTCCACTTTGTTGCCACCTCTCCATATCACCCTCCCTGGAGTAATTCTTCCTCCCATCAACATTCTTGCCATTTCTTGGAGAATAACATTTATTTGGACTTTTTCTGAAAACCAAAGCATTGTCAAATTTCTGGAACACTTGTTCTGTCAGGAAAAGCATTAATAGCAGTAAGAACTGATGTCTGGGCAAGGGCCCCGCTTGTAGCTCCTCCTCCAATGTCAACCAGCCTTTTCCCACCTCGCTGCAGTAACTGTACAAAGGGAGCCTTGAGAAAACCCTGGTCTCAAAAACTGAAGCTCATGGCCTGAGGAAGCCAGAGCTGTCTGCTCCTACTTCAAGACAGAAAAGGAAAAAAAAAATGCTGTGTTTGTTTTCCTACTCTCCCACTTCTTTGCAAGCATATCATTTTCCTAGAGTTCTTGTATCATGGATTTTGGTTAAAGGAAAGAGATTATATTTTTGCCCTTGATGTCAAGGAGTGTGTGCAGATGAGGGGGAGAGGGAAACAAGAAAAGGAAGCCATGTGTAAGATCTGAAAAGAAGACTTTCTAGGGAAGTCTCCCTCAGGGTGTGTGTGTGTGTGTGTGTGTGTGTGTGTGTGTGTGTGTGTGTGTGTGTGTATGTATATACACACATACGTATATAGATAGATGATGCATGGAATTCATGTCACATTAGTATAGGTACTACTAACATATTGTATTTCTACTATATGAAAATAGTTGCTTGTGGAAATGCTATACGAGAATAATGCAAGAAAAAAAATATCTAACTTGAAATGGGCAGAAAAGGTCACCTTATCCCCAAATCAAAGATTATTTTATCCTCTCATGTTATCATTTTATTCACTCTCACTCTTATCCTTGTCCTGGGTGTCATCTTATTGGATATCTAGCATGTTAAACAGACCCTTTCATTTCTCTAAGTGTATTTGCATTCTGTGATGAAATCTATTAAGACAGAGAGAAAGTGTAAGACAAGAGGGCAGGTGAAGTTCTCCATTCTTCTGCTTGTGGACAGATTTCCAAATTTGATTCTCAATTTATATGTATCCCTTCTGCCTCTAAGATTTTTTTTTTCATATTTGTGGCATTTGTCAGGTTTAAAACAGGTGCAACTTGTGAAGGAATCAGGTAGGTGAAATTTCTTTATCTCTTTTCTCAGTGTGGAGTGTGTACTTGCAATGTCCCTATACCTTCTCTGAGAAGCACTAGCAAAGCCTCCCACAATGTATATTTTCTATTATTAATTCAAAGAACACTTTGAGCAAAAAAACATCACACAGAAATACACACTCCCTGTTAAAAAGTAGATGCATGTTATAGGCAAGAGTGGTTTCTCTATTGAGTTTTATCATTCCAATCATAGCCAGTGGTAAAATAGTTGTATTTTCCACCCATGTTTCTTCAAGAGACCAGATTGCACTTTCCCACACTTTTTTTCTGCTTTGAAAAGTTCTGCACTGAACTTGCACCATTTGGTTCCTGCTGTCTTAACAGTCAGTTCTATCATTCCCTTAAGTAATATTTGCTGATTATCTACTCTATGTCAACACTTCGAGGAGGAATTACTGAAATAGTATAGAAGCAGCCATCTATGATGTCACATAGCTCATTCTAAAGGGAGGGCTGCTTATCCCCATTTTACTTACTTTTTTTTTTTTTTTAACCAGAGCACTGTTCAGCTCTAGCTTATGGTGGTGTGGGGGATTGAACCTGGGACTTTGGACTTACTTTCTTTATGAAGGCAGAAAGACCCAAGAAATCCCCATTCACTGCTTGGAATTTTTTTTAATGTGTGTTTATTTTTTGGTTAGAAATAGCCATAAATTGAGAGAGAAAGAGAGACAGAGAGACAGACACCTGCAGCACTGCTTCACCACACACAAAGCTTTGCCCCTGCAAGTAGGTACCAGGGGCTTGAACCCAGGTCCTTGCACACTGTAACATGTGCACTCAACCAGGTGCACCACCACTCAGCCCCACTACTTGGAATTTTTAATTTCATACACATACCTCACCCCCAAGTCACACACACTTGTGCTCCATTATGCTCATTCTGATCCCCTCATTTTTTGACACACACTACCTCAGAATCACATTTCTACTCACTATCAAAAAATCAAGGCAAGCCACAACAAGATGATTCCATGCAATTTTGTACCACAGGTGAAAGAAAATCTTGTTGATATGAAATCAGACAGTGTAAAATTCTCTCCCAGAGGAATCTGGCATTATTACATCCCCCATCAATCATGGTATTGTTTTTCCAACAACTGTATTGCATGCAGCATCAGATATTTCTATGTCATTCCACCAATCCAGCAGGAAAGTCATCTGCCATTACAGGCCCACTAAAATCAAAGCATTTCTAGAAAATCTCAAAGTTCTTGTTCATTTCTGACTATCAACCTAAAACTTCCAAGACTTTATTTAGCATTGGTTGAATGGAATTTGAACTGAACATTGATCTGTGAGCACCACACACACATTTATGAGAAACTACTATGAGTATGGATGGCATAGGCATATGTGAGAAAATGTTTTCTCTAAACTATATACACTAAATATGTGAGTAGCATATATTAAGAAACACACATAAATGTACCGATTTTACGTATTATTAAGTATATATGAAAATACATTACTGGAGGCATGTACTTTATGTGATAACTTGTCAAAGATTAGTTCCTATTCTAAGCATTCCATCTAGTCACCGCTACCCCATATAATTTATCACCTATAGAGTTATAGATAGAATCTATGCATTGTTCCAGGTATCCAGGGTAATGAGCACAATGCATGCACTAAATGAATCTGATGAAATATCTGCCTTCTAATTGTACAGGGTTTTGGTTTTGGTAAGGATTTTGGTTTCCGTGTTATTAGATACTCCTCATATAAAAACTGCAAAACAAAGCAAAGCTTCAGTTGAGAGACAAACTGACTTTTGAAATTGCCTTTTATTTCTCCCCTTGCATCATTAGGAAGAAAGGGGTGAAAAAATCCCCCTTCTTTCTCCCCTTTCTTCACACATACTCATACAAACACTAAAAAAGTTCACTCTGAAGGTTTCGATTTCCCTCAGTGTTTCTCTCTTTCTCTGCCACTGATAACCCAGAACACAAGTGTGAGGCTATTGCCTTGGCCCCTGCACAGAAAATGCCTGCAGTACAGCCACCTATGGACCTTATTTATAATCCTCTGTAAATTCACCCAAAAGTCATGAACTACATAATACCAATTCTTATAGGTTGACATATTTCCCTGATCTTTCATGAGCCACATGAGGAAACAGTTTTCTCCTGATCTGAATGAAGAAGAAAAACAGTGATCCTAATCAACCATTTGCCCTTAGTGGCTTCCCTAAACAAATCTGGGAAAGTGCTTAAAGGCTTGGGAATAACCATGACCCTGCTTGATGCACTGTAATAACCCTACCTAATTATACTGATATAAAAACTAATTGGAAAGATAGCAAATGTCAGGGTAAGATGCAAATTGTAGGGTGTTAATTGCTGAACAGGTGCTGGAATAGAATTAAATGAGCATTCTGATTAAAAGAGTGGAGGAAACAAATGTGGACCCCCAATCCAAACTTGGCCATGTGACTTCTTCAGCAGTCCAGTCCACCAGGAAAAGGTTAGGGTGCTGTGACCTCTGTTTTGCAATGGGCAGACCAAGAAAATAATAGTGACCACAGAAGAGAAAATGTGACTTTTAGAAGTGAGTGCTTAGATTGAGCACTGGTGACATTCAGTGCATCTTTTGAGTTCTTAAACACAGAGTTAAGCCTAGAATAGAATCAAGAATTCATAATGTTCTCTCCCTAGCCACCTCAAACCACAAATTCTTATGTCAGCCAACAACACTACTACAGTGCTGACTACTGCTAGGTACTCATTGCACACTTATGGGTTGATCAAATGCTTGATTAATTAACTGAATCAATGGCATTAATTGCCAGCAGTAAGTTGAGCCTATACAAGAACAGTGGTATTGGGATGGGGTGACATGGAATAAGAGGTTTCAATTAACATAATTGAGTCATTCTCATTGTAAATGATGTCTCATTGTATGATGTTTTAGCCACTCAAACTTGATACCAGTTTACCAGTAAAATATACGTTTTCACAAGCTTCTTGTGCCCTAGTCAATTTCTTGACAGATTAACACTAGATTTTCCTAATATATGGCAAAGCCTAGATCAATTGTGTCTACATGCTATAGCTTCAGGAGAGGACCAACCCTGAGGGCACTGGGTATGGGGAAATGACAGGACCTTCTTATAACAGTTTGATATGGCCACTTCCCAACAGCATAGTGCATGCTACACAGACATCTCCTAACGAAACCCCTATTTCTTCAGTCCTTCTAGACCCTTACACCAGAAGAAATCTTCTATCAAGACCCAATATTCCCCCTACCCACCCAAAAAAAAAATCCCATCACAAATAACCTAGAAAGAAATTATTCCATTTCCAGGGAAGATGCTATAGCTTGTGTTCTTTTCTGTCCATAGCTTGTAGGTCTTTGAGATTTATTAGGCTAGAAGCCTAAACTGACTCAGAGGGTAAGACAGCACAGTCCTGCTCTGTTCTATTGACACTGCTCACTACCCTCCCCCTGAACCCTACCCCCATCCCCAACTCAGGACAGAAGAGCAGTTCATTTACAGGGCTTATTCCACTTGGGGCCCTCTTTTCCCAGTGACTGCCAATTGCAAACCATTCTACCCACTAAAACTTGGTCTGGCTGTTAAGAGAGAAGAAGCAGGAGGTCACTAAGGAAAGTCTCTCTCCCTCTCTCTCTCTCTCTCTCTCTCTCTCTCTTTCTCTCTCTCTTTAATGTATATTAAATCTTCATGGTCTCTACCAAATTGGGTAAAAGAAAATAACACAATAGTTACATTAGACAATGCTCCAACTCAGCAAACTAATTTCAAAGTACAACAGAAATGCTCCCAGATGCTTTAAGAGGGAAATGTGGCTGCAGGGGGCATGGGTGAGATTTCACCTTATTTATTTATGCTTTTATAAGGACACTGAGAATAATAATAAAATAGAATGAGAAAGAGAAAGTTTTTTCTTTTTTTTTTTTTCTCCAGCAAGAGATGGGTGGGTATAACGTCCCAGCTCTCTCCTTTTCTTTGATCTTAAGGAAAGCTCACTCTCTCCTGTTCACTCTCTCTTTAAGGAACAAAAATAAACTGTCTCTTGAGTAATAAAGTCAAGACACTTGCCAGTAAAAATTGGTTAAGGTCATCAGTTCTACAGGTCAAAGGAGTTTTAGATATCCTGTCATGTAGGATCACCATTCAGCACATTCAGTTAAATGGTTAAAAATAATAAAAATAATGACAGTAGTATAAGTACTAAAAAAAAAAATTTTTTTAAAAAGCACAGAAATCCAAGAGAAAATGAGAGAACCAGATGTCTTAAAGGAATTCTGGGAAATGCTTAAGAGAAAGATTTCTCCCACCCCCAAACAAAAGCCTCCCCAAGGATCTTTCAAGACTTGCTGTCGGTATCTGATGTCAATGCAACATCATACATCTTTGGGGAGCATTGCTGTGTGGGGTTTCCTTATTTATTTTGCTTGAACAACGAAGACACAATAAAGAAAATGTTTTTTTTTAAATGATGATAATTTGAGATGACCCCAGAGTGAGTATTTCCCCAGGTCCCTGGTACATTATCTAGAGAGCCAACAGATACCAGAAGCTTCCACCAAAAGACTGACCCAAAGTTTCACACTCAGTTTCTCTGAAAATGATGCCATTGATTTGAGTGAGAAAAAGATACCCTAATACCTCCAGTTTCAAAAGAAGATGATTGCTTTAAGAGAGAGAGAGAACAGGTCTGAACTAAGAGGCTATTACTAGATGCAAATGAGCTCTCCTGGGAAACATCCATGGCCCCAAAAACAAACTACACTGACAGTGTGGTCTGTTCGGAATTTCAGGTAATGTCTCATCCTTCCACGGAGCGAAGAGGGCCTCCAAGCCGAGGACTTTCCCTAGTGCATTTGTTTTTACAAGCCACAGCTCACCCATGGAACCAAAAATAAAAAATTAAAAGAAAAAAAAAATCTCCTGTGCCAAGGGATGCTTTAAAACTCCAGGGAGGCCACAGCAAGGCTCTAGCTGCAAGTACTGCTCGTTGCCAGTGACAATTAGAACAATTTGAAAATGTTCCTCCCAGAAAAATACACTCTTTTTTGTTGTAACAGGGTGTAAACGCCAGCCAATCTCTTTTGGCACCAAGTGCTGTAGAAAGTGCTTTCACGGTGCCACCTCTCGACAAAAAACGCCCTCAATGAGCGTCCTCCAAGGACTAGCTTTGAAAAGGGGTTTCTCGTATCAGGTTAATGCATGCACTTGGCACGGCCCAACTTTTGCACCAAGGCTCTGGGGTATGGGGTGATAAGAGCCAGGTTCTGTTTGTTAACGATAAGGCAATTATTTCTTTGGTACTTCATAGGGGGAAAAAATCTTATAGCAAAGATTCAAACAAGGATCCCTAGGGAGGCAACGGAACTCAAAGGTTGGAAAAGTTTTTTTTTTTTTTTTTTTTTCTTCTTCTTCTTCTTCATCTTCTTCCTTCACAGGAGCAAACAAATGGGCCATTGAGAGCAACAGAACTGCTAAGGCAAAGTTGGGGACAAGCACATCGGCACTGGCTCAGGCAGAAGTCCTTGATACTTGGTTTCTTCTACTTAGGGAGTAGAAGAAACTGGAAAGAGAAACAGAGGGGAAAGAGAGGAAGTGGCAGGAAAAAGAAAAAGAAAAGGAAAAATGAAAGAGTAAGGTGAAAACAGGCAAGAAAGAGAACAAAGAAAAAGTGATGATAGATAAGAGATAAGCAGGGACACACAGTGAAAGTCAAGCATTACCCAGGTGTTTGGAGATTCAGTACATCCACAAACTTGAAGCAGTCCATTTTCACTGACATCCTAACCAAAATGTAGTACTTCCTTCCATTTTGAATGTAGACAATAGCAGCAAGGGTACTACAGAACCACAGGAGTTCCATGGGTTCCATGGCAAAAGAGGGGTCTCAGAACTCAAAAAAAAAAAAAAAAAATTCCTGGGACAGTATTGGTATCCTCTCCTTTTTACAGGCACCATACTCAGAAGAAGGGTGTGTGTGTGTGTGTGTGTGTGTGTGTGTGATGGTTACTCTAGTAAGAGACCCTTTTATTCACCCTCTGTTGAGCTGTTTTGCCTTTAGATCTGGGTTTCCTAACCTTCCCTGGAATTCTTTAAGGTACCACAAGTTTGGGCTGCAAATGGTAGGGGCATGTAAAAAGTACTTCTCAGGGTTGTTGTCACCTCTGCTTAACAGCTAAGACCCAGTGCCACAGCTTTGCAGGTCAGGTCCTCCATGATGGTTATTTTCTGACATAGCTTTGTCTAGCTGGTTCCTGCTAAGCTCTGTACAGTTCAAAACATGATGAACTGTGACTCTTCAAAGAAGCATGTCACTAAAGACTTGTTTTAAGTCTCATTTGGGGTGGGGGGTGGCAAGGAAAAACAATGCTGAAGAGACCATGAGATCTCATAACCAAAGGGTCTCAAAAATCACTGACTATCTACTTTGCCTTCCTTTTCCAACAAATTACATCACAGCATCCCAGTTCCATGGAACTACAAAGTCTGCTGGAGAGATGGACTAGCATCCAAAACAAATGAGCCACGGGCCCATGAACTGGGGTGATCTACTAGTTAAGACCCTGTCAGATATGGATTAGGAGAAGCTGCTTCCATATCCCTGGAAATCCCCACCTTGTGTGCCAGCATCGACTATGGCCTGGCCCAACTGATAGAAACTATGTGAACTCACAGAGCTGCTATCTTTTTTTTTCTTTCTTTCCTTTTTTTTTCTTATTGTTTCCAAGGTTATTGCTGGGGCTTAGTGCATGCACTATAAATCCACTGTTCCTGAGGCCATTTTCCCCTCCTTTTTTTTGCCCTTGTTATTTATCGTTGTTGTTGGATAGAACAGAGAGAAATTGAGAGCAGAGGGGAAGACAGCGAGGGGGAGAGAAAGACACCTGCAGACCTGCTTCACCGCTTGTGAAGTGACCCCCCTATGCTGGTCCTTGAGCTTTGCACCATGTGCGCTTAACCTGCTGCACTACTACTCAGCCCCCCCCCCCAGCAGCTATCTCTGCCATAGTCTCCAGTTTCTTAGGTTTATTTTATAAGTAGAACTGCTGGGCAAACGCTAGAAAAAGAAGAAGTAGAACTGCTGCAAACATTTCTGAGCCTAAGTATCTCCTCCCCAGGAAGCAAGAAGACTCTATCTTTGCCATGAGACTTCTTTTGTCCTGTTTTAGGATGGAAATCTTCAGAACGGTTCACACCCTCCAAGCTGCCTCTTTGATCAGAGGCACCTGTTACCTGGGTTACCCCAACTATTCCCTGTCAATTTAAGAAGAGGGATGTCTTGCAGGACAGAGGAGGACATCTCAAGAAAGATGCAATGGGCTGGGAGTATGGATCAACCTGTCAATGCCCATGTTCAGTGGGGAAGGGATTACAGAAGCCAGACCTTTCACCTTCTGCATCCCACAGTGACCTTGGGTCCATACTCCCAGAGGGTTAAAAAATAGGAAAGCTATCAGGGGAGGGGATGGGACATGGAGACCTGGTGGTGGGAATTGTGTGGAGTTGTACCCCTCTTATCCTATGATTTTGTCAATGCTTCCCTTTTATAAATAAAAAAGAAAGAAAGAAAGAAAGAGAGAAAGAAAGAAAGAAAGAAAGAAAGAAAGAAAGAAAGAAAGAAAGAAAGAAAGAAAGAAAGATGCCATGGGGGGCAGGTGGTGGCGCACCCGGTTAAGCACACACAATACAGTGTCAAGAACCTGGGTTCAAGCCCCTGGTCCCCACCTGCAAGGGAAAGCTTCACAAGTCACGATGTAGAGTTGCAGGTATCTCTTTGTCTCTCTCCCTCTCTATTCCCCCTCCCCTCTCAATTTCTCTGTCTCTATCCAATAATAATTACATAAAACTAAAAAAAAAAAAAAAGAAAGAAAAAGAAAGAAGAAAGAAAAGAGAGAAAGAAAGTTATCATGGCTCCTTCTGTTCTTTGGAGAAGAAACATTTCTACCTGTCCAGTAGCGTTCAGGAAGCTCAAAAAAAAATGTAGGTAAGTGCCAGTCATCAGCAGCAGCTGAGGTCAGGCACTGAGTAGCAAAAGATGTAAGCAAGATGAGTCCCAGCCCAAAGCACACATGGGCTTACCTCCCTGTCTGCTTATTTTACTTCCTGTCTCCATGATAAGGGTAAGACAATTGCTTTAAAAACTCAGAAGCCACCATAAAAATAGAAAATTATTGCTTCCTGTCATGACCAAATATTAAACACAGTGCACACCTAATGACTCTATCCCTCCCCAGGGAAGAAGCATTATGAACAATAAAATCCCAGCAGACTGCCACTGTTTGGGTTTGGAGGTCTCATTATGGGCTCACTGATCCAATACAATTTACAAGCTCAATGGACTCCACTCAAAGTGAAAACCATCAACCCGGAGTTATAAAAGGAACACCTACAGTGAACCCAGCATTTCATTCTTCATCAGGGAAGGAAAAGAAGAAGGGAGGATTGAGGAAAAAGGCATTAGGGTACAAGTTGTTCATGGAAATGTTTCTGACTGCCCATATTGGAGTCAAGATTAGAAACCCCAAAATGCAAACACAAGGCAAAGGGGAGAAAGGGCAGGAAGTAGAAGGAAAAGGTAAACAAAGGAAAGGGGGGCAAAGCAGGGTGGAAAGGAAGTAAGGGGAGGAGAAGAGGAGATTTTAAATCCACCATGCCTTTAGCTACATAGGTCAACTCAACATGACATCAAATTTTCAAAGTTAGTCATGGTTTCTTTATTTCTCTCTTTTTTTCTCCCTTCCTCTCTCTCTCTCTCTCTCTCTCTCTCTCTCTCTCTCTCTCTCTCTCTTTCTTTTTAAATTCATTGAATTACCTAGATACATGCCTAAATGGTGGCTATCCTTCATCATGCAACTCAACATCTGGATGATAAAATACATTAGCCATTCTACATTTACTTGGGCAAGCATCAAGTGGACTGTTAACATTAAATTGAAGTTAAGTCTGGCTCTTGTTCAAACGTCAGCCAAGACCAAGCTGGGAGAGTGAAGCTTCCCCTTTACCTCTAACTCTATGCAATTTATCACTGGAGCCTAAACAATCCCACATGTTTGAAGCACTGAAGGAGGGAATGCTGAACAAAGGCTTTCAGGGGAAGTCAGAATGAAAGTGAACAGGAGATGGACAATGGACACAGAGCAAAGCATTCTAGGGGAGGCGACAAGTCCATAAAACAGGGTCTAGACAAAACAAAAATCAGAGGCTAAGGCACCAAGGTGACAAAATAAGAGAGAGAGAGTCTGAACAGAAAGCTGACAGAGACGGGGGTGGGGGGGTGGCAGAAAGGGGATGGTGATCATTCCCAGTGATGTTTCCTGCTCTTCAGTCAGCTCCTCAATGAAACTCTAAGTGTGAATCAACTTCCACAAAGACCAGAAGATGGCAATGTGCTCCACATGGAGGTAGAAAAACAACTGAAACAAGCGCTGATTGGCTCTGGAGCCAACGGTGACATGAGGCTCCCTCACACATCATCTGTCTCCCTATCCCAGGACAGTGAGTCTGGACTGCCCTAGTCTTCAGATAAGAAACTCGGGCTCAAGACAGGTTAGCATGTAAAATATAAGGAACCTAGTTTATTTTGAGTTTTAGATGGACAGTCAATAATTTCTCAGTATTTAGCATATCTCAAATATTGTTTGGGAAAAAATCTATATACTAAAGCATATGCATTACTTTGTTGATATTCAGTTATTACCTGGAACACACTTACATTTTTTCAAAAATTGTTCATATTGATCTGATAATTTCTTTTTTATTATTATTATTTATTTTCCCTTTTGTTGCCCTTGCTGTTTTATTGTTGTTGGAATTATCATTGTTCTTGCTGTTGATGATGTCGCCGTTGGATAGGACAAAGAGAAATAGAAAGAGGAGGGGAAGACAGAGAGGGGAAGAGAGAGATAGACACCTGCAGACCTGCTTCACCTCCTGTGAAGTGACTCCCCTGCAGGTGGGGAGCCAGGGCTTGAACTGGGATCCTTACGCAGGTAACTTGTGCTTCGGGCCACATGTGCTTAACCTGCTGCGCTACTGCTTGAACCCCTGATCTGATAATTTCATTTTAGCTGGGCATCCTATATTGTACCTTGGTGAGCCTGGCAACTCTAGGCTCATTGAGAGGGAGAAAATAAATGGTGGATGAATGAATGAAGATCAGAACTGTAGTCCAAGCCAGTTCTAACATCACATTTTACTAACATTATTAGAGTAGACATTATTAGAGTAGAATAATAGCCACTTCAAGTACTTAGTCTGTGTGCCATAAATATGTCCTATGTCCACTCCCACTTCTCCTGAAGCAAGAAAAAAAGGCATTTACACAGGAGAAGCCAGCCACCTGCAAAAAGACTGATTACAGTGATGTAAAATGTCACTCATCTGACCTATAGCACAGCACACAGAAGGTGATAAATTCAGAGCTTCAGTCCCATTAGAAACTTTGCAGTTAAGGAACAACGTATTTGGCCTATCTGGTATGAATGACACTGTCTTGCCTGCATCTTGCTTGTGTACAAATCACTTCAAATTTTGTCCTGGAATTTAGAGATTGTGTCTCTGATTCCAGGTAAATCTTTGGCCCCTCAACTGGCTGCTCTTCAGTTTTCCTCTAAATGTGAGATGACAGCCCCTGTACATAACTAAATCGGTAGTGTACATAGTTTTAGAAAAATAAGAAAAAATGACTTGTGTAATTGTGCACATCAGAACCCAAAACAAAGATAACAACAACAAAAAAACTCACCCTTTATCTCTCTAGAGAATATTTCCAGGCTCTGTTGGAGAGTCAATGTGTGGATAATAACATTCAAGATACAATAACCCTGAACTTATTGCCATTTTGCAAGTCCTCTTACTTTTTAAGCCCTGGCATTTTATGAGCCTTAAAAAAATGGAGATGTTAGGGAGTCAGGCGGTAGCACAGCAGGTTAAGCGCACATGGCACAAAGCGCAAGGACTGGTGTTAAGGATCCCGGTTTGAGCCCCCGGCTCCCCACCCGCAGGGGAGTCACTTCACAGGCGGTGAAGCAAGTCTGCAGGTGTTTATCTTTCTCTCCCCCTCTCTGTCTTCCCCTCCTCTCTCCATTTCTCTCTGTCCTATCCAAAAATGACGACATCAATAACAACAGTAATAACAACAACAAGGACAACAAAAGGGAATAAATAAATATTTTTTAAAAAAATTTAATGGAGGTGTTAACGCCAAAGTACTGGCCTAAGTCCAGTGGTTCTATTCCTACAAACTTTCAATTCTACCAACCCCCATGTCAATATGAATTTCTCCCAAAATTCCTTCTCAAAAACGCCTGGTATATGGGGGGAAAATGCATTGATTCTGGCTCTGTGGTGGTCTTAAGGGGGCTAGAAAAGTTTACCTTCACGAAAATCTCATAAATTTTGAACAAAAATATTTTTCCCCCAGAGCACTGCTCAGCTCTGGTTTATGGTGACACAAGTTATTGAACTTCAGACATGATAGTTTTTTTTGCATGACAGTTATGGTCTCTCCTGCCCTGAACAAAAGTTTTCTGAAGGACAATTAAAGAATTATCCGATCCAGACTGATGAACTGCTGATTTCTTATAGGCTGATTTCTAGGCTGCAGAAAGTACTTTAAATCTCATGTCACTCAACCACTTTCCTTTCCTATCAAATGCTCCCTCCAACTGCAACTCTAAATCAGTGTAAAAAATAGAGAAGAGCAACAAAGAGCAATTCCTACAAGCTTATAATAAGCAGATGATCTAGTTGAGTCTTACTTAATAGAACCCTCAATCTGTCAGTCATCTATGGGTAACTTCCTTCTCATCTCTTTGCCGTATGTGCTCAGTTTTCCCACCATTTAGTCTATCAGTACCTTGGCTGGATCAAAAGTAAGCCTAGACATATTTATTCAGCCCTTTTTGGTCAGAGAGAATAAAATAATAGTAAGTGAACATTCGGAGGTTCTATGTGAATGAGCATGCACTCTTATAAGCTTTTCAAACCTTTCAAATCTTTGTTCTTGCCTGAAAGTCTGTTTGACAACTTCGTAGAGAGATCCTTTTCCTAAAAAACAAACATGTCTTAATGTGACATAATTTTAGAGTTCTGCTCTTTTGGATTGTTCCTCTTAATTCACCCACTTTTTGGGAAATCTGTTGTTTAATCATATCGCACTGTCTACAGGGAAGATGCTCTAAGTTAAAACACAACATCTCATTATCTATTCTGAGGAGCCCTGTATGTCCCATTGGTCCTCTGATTTTTTTTTTTTTACACGAAATTGATTCAGGGAACTACATAAGCACTTGGAGTGAGACAATGTTTATAAGGGTGAACTGATTTTGGTCTTTTTCCCTCTTTCTAAAGAATTATTTGTAACTGATTTGGATTCTGGCCTCCGAGTTCCTGCTTTCTCACAGACATCCAGGCTACTAAAAAATTCACAGATTGCCAGATGGTATAACAGCAGTTCTTTGCAAAGGATCTGAGCTTCCCAGTGAACAAAGAATGGGGTACTCATGGGGACAAGTGACTCCATCAGCAAAAGCTTCAGAGTGGTGGTGTTTAGGGGGAGGGAGGGTGATGAGGTGAGAAAATGGGCCTTTCGCCTCTACTGGCTGGTATTTGGGAAGGCAAAACTGAAATCCAGATCATTCTTGGAGTGGAAAGGGGCATGCCTTAAAGAAGCTAAAAGAAACTAAACTAGGAGCTGGGATAATTTTAAGGAAGTCACACAATTTAAATTCTGTGTCCACCATCCCACTTCTTAGTTTAGGGTGATGGAAACAATGCCCAACCTTTGGCAAGAGAACTACTAAGTTCCCAAAATAGTCACAAAAAGAAAAGCATTTGTAAACCACTATAACATCTTGTTAAATAGCTTCCCCTACTTACATTCTTCACTTTCTTTTTATTTATTTATTTATTTATTCCCTTTTGTTGCCCTTGTTATTTTATTGTTGTAGTTATTATTGTTGTCATCATTGTTGAATGGGCCAAGAGAAATGGAGAGAGAAGGGGAAGACAGAGAGGAGGAGAGAAAGATAGACACCTGCAGACCTGCTTCACCGCTTATGAAGTGACTTCCCTGTAGGTGGGGAGCCGGGGACTCATACTGAGATCCTTGCTCTTTGTGCCACGTGCGCTTAACCTACTGCACTACCACCTGACTCCCCATTCTTCACTTTCTATTTGCTCTTCAAAGTTCTTGCTCCAAAATACTGACCTGACTAAGAAACTGCACTACTTAGTATCCTTTGATGCCATCCCATCAACAAAATAAAGCCCAGATAGCCTTGCACAGGCACATAAAGTTTTTTTTTTAATCTGGACCCAAATAATCTTCCCAGCTTCTCCTACCTCCCTTTACACATGTCCATGTACTTCTAAAACTACAGGTATTACTTCAGAAATTCCTTCTTTCTGGAACTTTTCTTTTATATTTTCTTCCCCTCAGAATATCTTTTGACCCTGAAGATGTAGAGGTTACACAGGGTAAATATGAGTAGACATGGCCCCTAGGTGAAATTGATGGGGTGTATAGTTAACAGCATTTATATACTTTTCACATATTGGGGGGCTTCTCTCTGCCCTGATCCTACTTTCTAGTCCTATTCCCAACTTTGACACCATCTTCCCAGACAATACTCCTAGCACACCTGCATAATAGTTGTAGGGCTCCGGCAAAAATTAGTAAAGTCATAGGCTCCTTGGAATATATCTAAAATAGACTTTCTAACTTCTTTCAACATGAAGACCCTAAATTTCATCTTCTATACTTTTACCTTTAGGTTCCTGATTATTAAACAAATTGTTCTGCTTTATATATTAATGTTTTTCAGTCAACAAGTTGCAGATGCTACCATGACACCAACCTGACTTCCTGAGCAGACGACCTCACCAATGTGTCCTGGAACCTCACCTCCTCAGAGCCCTACCCCTCTATGGAAAGATAAAAACAGGCTGGGGGTATGGATCAACTTATCAATGCCTATGTCCAGTGGAGAAGCAACTGCAGAAGCCAGACCTTCCACCTTCTGCTCCTTGTAAAGAGCTTTGGTCCATACTCCCAGAGGCATAAAGAATAGGGAGGCTCCCAATGGAGGGGAGGGGATATGGAACTTTGGTGGTGGGAACTGTATGGAATTGTACCCCTCTTATACCACAATCCTGTCAATAATTATTAAATCACTAATAGTTTTTTTATTAAAAAAATATCTCTTGACCTTCCTTACCTGCCTATGTCCAAGTTATAGCCATCACCCCCTGACCACTTCCTGGATGAAAATTATCTATTCACCCAAACAGCATACCTTCCAAACTTTTTAGGGGGCCAGGTGGTGGCATGCCCAGTTAAGTGCATATATTACCAAAAAATTTTTATTTCTACTTCTTTTATGTCATTTTTTATATTCTACATTGTATTTTGATTATTTATGCATATCTTTGTGTTTTCCTCTAAACTGTAAGTCCCTGATTGGAAAATTTCATATTGATTTTATCTTATTACCTTGCTAAATCCATGGTAAAATAATCCCTGGATAAATATTTACTGAATTAATATGGATTCATTTTGTTTATAACCCTAGATATCAGCTCTGGGGGGGGTATTTTGTACATATCGATTATAAGAAAGTAAAATTGAGAAGCAATTCTCAAATATAAGTATTTACAGATATAGCTCTGTGAGTGAAGAACTCAGTCATCCAAATTCTATGATAGGTAGGCAAGGGTTATTCTATTAATATTACTGAGAGTCTATCTATCCAAGCCATTAGACCCTTGAATCTATAGTATTCAACTTACTACGAAAGATACAAGGCAATTGCTAAGACTTTTTCAGAAACACTTATTCTGTCATATACTGTACAGGCATCTTACATAAAGTGTATAGTACATCTTAATGGGAGAAGTAGTATTATTAACACCATCACATAGTTAATAAACATTACAGTCAAGACTTACATGGCATATGGTGCCTGACATCCAAGAATTACAATATAGTTAGAAATGTAAGGCAAGTCCAAGCTAAATTACAAAAAAATAAAAAAAGATAACACAATCCACATATCCTAACAAGAGTACACATGTGACAAAGATCAGTTAAAGGCTCTGGCTACTACTTTGAGAAAGTAGAATCTAGACTAGATCTTAAGAAAAGGATAGGATTTGTATTGGCAAAGAGCTGGGGTAGGTATCCCAAGTGGTAATGGAATGTGCAGTGAGAGAAATAGAAAATATGTCTTGGTTGATAAAACCAGTATCTTAATTCTATTTTGATTCACAGGAAAAGAAATGAAGAGACTAGAAAGTTGGAACCTTCCTACCACATACTTACCTACACATCAAAACACTTTCCATAGCTTGCAAATTTCTTTGTGTGATAATTTAAGCTACCAGCTCATGAGAGTAGGAACCATGCCTGCTGGATTCCCTAATGGTCTCTCGGTGCCAGGAATTCAGGAATATTTGCTCAATAATCAAACAATAGGGGAAAAAGTACTGAATGAATGGATGATGAACTGAACCAGCATATAGATGACTGAGCATGTGTCAAATTCTAAAGCACTGCAAACCTAGTGCCCATGGTGAGTGGAGCAGAATCAGTGTGATTCTTAAAAGAGCTGGAAGGTTCTGTTTGGAATGGTGGCAATGGAACTTTGGTGTGACTGCAGCAAACTGTATACAGTATATATGGGTGTGCAATACACCAAAAGTCCTACACTACTGAAAAAAGAAAACAATGTACAATCAATAAATGCTCGGTGACTTAAAAAAGAAAAAAGTGAGCATCATCACTTTCCAGTGCCACCTTTTTAATCATGAGAAGAGTGACTTGAAAAGAAAAAAAAAAATTTCTTTACTACTTGTCTCAGACTATCCTCGAGTGAAATGTTTCAACCCAAAAAGACATTTCTTCTAAACCAGCAAGTAGCAGAGTCCTTTTCTAGTTTATGGCTCCCTGAAATGACCAAGAAACTAGCAAGGGTTTTACTAGAATATATGCTTCACTTTGGCTGGATAATGTGGGTTTGGAGAAAAAAAAATCTACACTCTCCCTGAGGGAATAGATCTCTCTCTCTCTCTCTCTCTCTCTCTCTTGCACGTGCACACACCTGGGGCCAAACTTTTGTAGATTAACTATAGTTCTGAGCTCTTCTATATTAGTGATGGGGAGTTTGAGAAGAGAAAGCACATATTAACAACTCCCATAAATTATTGATCAGCAAGGATTGACACATTAGTATGCCTGACAAGCAAATTGTTCCCTTAGTCAGAGTCGAGAGTTGTTGTTAAAATTCAGCGGCTCTTGCCGGGCGGGTCTAGCTTCACGGGCGGGTAACAGAGAAGCGGAGACAACGGCTGGGCAGGGAAGCTGTATTTCTTTATTCAGGAACAATGATTCATAAACTAAGACAAACTAATCACCAAACAGAACTCCGCTGTCTCTTTGCGGTGGCGCAAGCACTCTTTCTTTTACTCTTGAACTCAGGAACCCTCTCCCTTACTCTCGAATTCAGGAACTCTCTCACTCAGGAACCCCTCTCTCCGGGTTCCTTGGGGCGGGGCCAAGCAGGCCTGCATTAACAGGACTGATCCAATTCTCTTGGCGGGGGAGGGCTAGAACAAACCAATGTAAAGCATACGACAGAGAGTAGAAAGCTGAAAGGTAATACAGGGTCACCCATTAACCCAAAACTTCATATCACAAACAGGGAAACTGAGCCTTCAAGAGACATTTCATGATTTCTATCACATTAGAGCTTCAGTTAATGAATGATCTGGAGTCAAAAGCAGGTATCTTGACCCCAGTCAAGGGTCGTTTTTGCTATACCACACTGCTTCTTAGTCACAGTGACATTTACCCTGGTATTCTATCAAACCTATTACATAGTTTAATGTGACTTGAACAAAGAGTTCAATGGCATTTTGAGGGCAATAACACCCACTACTTCCTGTAGAACAGATCCATTGTTTTTTGTTTGTTTTTGCCTCCAGGGTTATCACTGGAACTCCGTGCAGGCACTATGAATCTACTGCTCCTGGCAGCCTTTTTCTTTCTTTCTTTGTCTTTCTTTCTTCCTTTTTTATTTTTTTTACAAGACAGAGAGAAATTGAGAGAGGAGAGGAGATAAATATAGACACCTGCAGACCTGCTTCACAAGTTGTGAAGTGTGCCCCTGTGGGTGGGGAGCTGGGGGCTCGAACTCAGATCCTTCTGTAGGTTTTTGCACTTAGTGCTATATGCATTTAACCAGATGAGCAACTGCCCAGCCCCCAGATAGATCTATTCTTTAACGTTCCTATCACAGATCCTTCCAACTCATACTAACCAGGCCTTCACACTCTTCAAAGCCTTCAAATTCTGGAAAGCTTTTCCTCCTATTTTCTCAATAACTTCTATCCACCTAATACACTCCAGTTTCACCAACAAAACTGGCCGTATGACTTTGGTCAAGTTATCTAACGCCTTAAAATTCATTTTTCTCCGTAAAGTTCAGACTCTTCTCAACCATTACAGTTTAGTCAAGCTAATCTAGTTAACAGAAATTGCTTAAACAATGCCCATCTCACAATAAGTTCTAATTGAATGTCAGATATAATAATGATGACTGGTCACGTCCACCCTTTTCAGAGTCAAAAATTTCTTCATTCCCTAGTACATCTGCTGTGTCCATTTCTGGGAAAGAGACAGGGAGCAGTCACAGCCTGAACACCACCCTAGTGGCCCAGGCTGGCAGGAATCTGCTCACCTTTGTGAGCATCAGTCTCAACGAAAGTTCACCTCCCTCTACTATCCAAATATTGTTTCTACGCTACAAGGAACATTGGAGTTACATACAGAATCTACCTCACAACCCAAGAATAAATTGATATGCAATTTGATGAATTAAAAAAAGAAAAACTCCAGTGTTCAGAATTAATACAATACATGGGTATACTAGAATGCATCAAAGTTCAGCAGTGTACTCGCTTCAGCAGCACATATACCAAAAAAAAAAAAAAAAAAGTTCAGCAATGTTCCACTTTCCATAAACACTCCCATCCCACAGATAACATTTTCCTAGAGTTAAGTGTTACTTTTGAGAGAAGAGTAAGAGTGATGGCAAGGAGGAAAGAGCCTCTAAAAACATGGCCCAATGGGCCAAAGGAGTAAGTAAGAAAAAGAGAAATCGAATTAGGGTGTTCCAATTAATCTGAAGGAGGGGAAAGTAACAGGTAAGGCAGTGCTCAAAATGATGGCAGGAGAAAACACTTCACTTAGAAGAAAACTGAGTCATGAGGCCAGGCAGTGGTACATTCAGTTGAGCATACGAAGCTCAAGGACCAAGTTAACAGGGTTCAAGTCCCTGCTCCACACTGTCTAGGGGGTTACTTCATAAGCAGTGAAGCAAGTCTTGCAGACATGTCTCTTTCTCTCCCTCTTTCTACCACCTCCTCCTGCTTTCAATTTTTCTCTGTCCTATCAAATAAAATAGAAAAAGAAAAGAAAAAGAAAAAAATAGCCACCAGGAATGGTGGATTCATAGCCAATAGAATGGTAACTATCAAAAAAGAAAAAAAAATGAAAACAATAAGGGATATGGAGAAATTATAACTTCTGAATTTCTGTACACTGTTCACAGGACTATAAAATGAGCCACTATGGAAACGATACGTCAGGTCCTCAAACTAGCTCACAGCCCCTACTTCTGGGTACTCAAAAAAAAAACTGAAATCAAAAACAAAAAAGAGTATCTGTATACATATATTCACAGCAGCACTATTCACAATATCTAAGCAACCCATGTGTTCACTGAGAGAAGTGGGGAAAACAAAATGTGGTCTATTTATACAAGGGAATACTATTCAACCATTTTTAGTCGTCTTTTCTTTTTTATTTTTATTTATTTTTAATGAAAGAGAGACATATGTATAGAGAGAGCGAGTGCAGATTACTGCTCAGCTCTGGTTAATGGTGGTGCTGGGGACTGAACTTGAACTTGGGGCCTTAGAGTCTCAGACATGAAAGCCTTTTGCATAACCATAATTCTGTGCCCCACTATTCCGTATTTAAAAAAAAGGAAATCCTGACACTTATTATTACATGGAGGAACTTTGCCTCAATTATTTCACTTTATTTCTTTTTGCTTGTGAGAAATTAAAAGGGAAGGAGGAGGTAGAGAGGAAGAGAGACTGAGAAATACCAGCAGTCCTGGTTCACCACTCATTAAGATTCCCCCCTGCAGGTGAGGACAGGGAGCTTGAACCCGGGTCCTTATACATGGTAATATATGTTCTTTACCAGGTGCACACTGCTTAGCTTCTAATATTTAAAAGAATATAATATCAGCAAAATCCCTATTAGAAGGTGGGGGGGAGTGTTCAGGTCTTGGAAAGTGATGGCAGAGGACGTAGTGGGGGGTGAATTGTTATGTTGAAACCTGGGAAATATTATAAAGGTACAAGCTATTTTATCTACTATCAACTCTAAAACACTAATCTCCCAACAAAGAAAAAAAAACCCTACTAGACACCAGATATTTTTGAGTAAATCTTTTGACTGGGGGTCATTCTATTGTTTGTTTGATTTCTTGAAAGAGAAAATAAACAGAAACATGTCAACATTTAAAATGCCCCCTCTCGATAAATAATTTTTTTTTTAAAAAAAAGGGAGTCAGGCGGTAACGCAGTGGGCTAAACACACATGGTGCAAAATACAGGACCAGTTAGGATCCCAGTTCAAGACCCCGGCTCCCCACCAGCAGAGGAGTCACTTCACAGGCAGTGAAGCAGGTCTGCAGGTGTCTCTCTGTCTCTCTTCCTCTCTATCTCCCCCTTCTCTCTCAGTTTGTCTCTGTCTCTATCCAATAACAAATAAATAAATAATTTAAAAATTGCCCCCTCTCCTGAGACCAGAGCTCAGAAACATGGCATATCTGTGTCCAAAAATCAAAGAGAGATACTTTATGAGTGAAGAGTAAATTGAATCTGCCCCTTCAATTAATTTTTTTTATTTTAAATACCCCTACCAATATTCACATGGGCAGGGGTAACCTATAATACTCCAAAAAGAAAGAGCACCCTCTCCACCTATCTGACTTAAAAAAAAATTTTTTTTTTTCCCAGAGCACTGCTCAGCTCTGGTTTCCGGTGGTGTCAAGAATTGAGTCTGGGGAGTCGGGCAGTGGCACAGCGGGTTAAGTGCACGTGGCGCAAAGCACAAGGACCAGCATAAGTATCCCGGTTCGAGCCCCGGCTCCCCACCTGCAAGGGAGTCACTTCACAAGCAGTGAAGCAGGTCTGCAGGTGTCTGTCTTCTCTCTCCCCCTCTGTCTTCCCCTCCGCTTTCCATTTCTCTCTGTCCTATCCAACAATGACGACATCAATAACCACAACAATGTTAAACAAGGGCAACAAAAGGGAAAATAAATAAAATAAATATTAAAAAAATAAAATCTTAAAAAAAAAAAAACTTGAACCTGGAACCTCCAAGCTTTAGTCATGAAAGTCTTTTACTATCTCCCAATCCCTACTGACTTTTTAGGGAGCTATAATAACAGGGAGACCAAGAACTCTTTTTTTTTTCTTCCTTTGCCCACATTAGTGAGTCTGTCCTTAAAATCCTCTTTCCCAGTACATTCAGACTACCCTCAGCAGCAGCAATTCTATTGAATAAAATAAATAATTTCTAGCTTCCGGGTAGAAAGTCTAAGTAGAGCATAGCCCCTGACAGGCTTCTTCGGAAACAACAGGATACAACTTGCTTGAGCCTTTTTTCTTTGACATGTGTGGGTCTTTTATAGACAAGATTTAGGCTGAAGACCACAATAAGGGTGGTTTCCACTGCTGCCCGTGTTTTGTTATGTTCTGCTTTGCTGAGGATTTTTTTTTTTTTTTCAGATAGGAACTTTCGATTTTACACTGAAAACTAATAAGCCCTCCTCAGGCTCTTGGCACACGCACATCTGCACACAGAAGGAAGGCCCCGGCTGGAGCCCACAGCTCAGCAGCATGTCCTGCTGAGCTGTGTGTTGGCCTGGCTTTTGGGAGAGGGGTGTGTCTGCCCAAGAATTCGCAAAAGGAAAATAAATTTATGTTTCTACAGGCAGGGAGTAATTAGCACTAGGTGGGGGGAAGGGGGGTGCCCCTGTCTGAGGCTAACTCTTAGGAAACAGAGAACTGAGTCCCCAGTGGGGGGTGCCCCATTGTAAGACCCAATAGTTTTCAATTAAAGACCCACAAGGTAGTAAAAGTTATTTTTCATATTTCAAGAAGCCTATTGGAAATTGATTATCTGCTCAGGATGTGGTCACATGGGCTAAATGAAAAGTCAAGTTGTTTCATGTTAGAGCTGGAAGTTTATTAAGTCAGTGTGGTAACCATAACCGTGATGGTCTCACCCAGAGCAAGAGCTCTGATTGGTCAATGACAAGACCAAGAGCACTTCTGGGATGTGACTTTATTTTCCCCTTTCCATCTTGCCATATGACTTCAATTAATAAAAGTAGAATTATAACTGAATTATTACTTAATATTTGCAGTTTGGCAGACAAAATTTTGCGAAGTCCTGGAGTCACTGAAGGAAAAATGAAAAGGGGTCATTGGTAGTGAAAAGTTGGGGAGGCATCCCTAAAGTTTGTCCTTCCCCTCCTCCAAACTTGTACAGTTTCAAGGGAATAAACAGGTTTCCCTAGAGCCAAAGGAGAACGTGCCTGTTGTGTGAGAAAACTCAGAGAGAGACAGTGTAAATTAACTGCATCTGGTTAGACTGAGTGAGAAGGGGGAGGAGATAATTAGTTGGCATTAGAGGAACAAGGGCAAAGAAGAGAGTTCTATATTTATTCAGAGGAAATCCAAAATAGACTACTTTGCACCCTTATCCAAAATAGACTACTTTTGCTCCTAAGGGAATCTCAACGTCACCACGTCAGCAGATCAAGATCAGACCCTTGAATGACACAAACCACCTGTCCCGTCTCCAACAGAAATCAGACTCCATTCTTTTTCACTTCCACACAAGAAGGTAAAAAGACAACAGTATGGCCAGAAGACATTCAGGAGCAATAAGACAAGGCTTCAGCAAGGGAAAAAAGTCTTTCAAACAAAAGCCCTGCAATGAGTAAGCTGAATAAATGCATCTGTTTATAATAATGAGCTTTCTTAAAACCTGGTATTGGTCACTTTACAGTACCCTTTTGGTAAGTACAGTTCCATGTGTAAAGGCATAACATTTCGGAAGTAACACATATTTCAGGTGATGCAAAGACATCATGGAGCTGTTTTATTGTGCACATGATAGTAGATATCAAAATGCCACAGTCACATAAAGCGCCATAGTATGCAGTCAAGATACAATTTCTACTACTCCAAAGAATTTAAGACTTTGTAGCACAGATAAGGAAGGTACCAAGGAAGATTAAAATCTTTCATTCTCCATAGAGGGGGGAAAAATGTTTTCTTTTGCTCTAGTAATGTGGGTATTTCATAGGAATAAGACAGATGTATATTCAGTATTTATCCGTGGGTACAAATTACACAGTTTTATAACATAAGAGTTGTTGTTAAAGGCAAAGTCGTTAGTATGAAAGGTAAAGGTTAGAATTTACAGGTCTGCAAACATATCCAAAGCTGGTTTATGGGGTGTTTATTACAAGAAAAGATGTAAGAATTATGAAGGTAGAGTACCTTCTTGAAAGGGGAGCTGTAGTAGTTAAAAAATTCGGTCCTACTGATGGAAAGGACTAGATCATCTAGACTGCTCTCATAAACTTCAAACCTACCACCACCACCATCCCAGCCCAAGAAGATCCCAAGAGCATCCTGGGAAGTTGGAATCACATGCAATCAGTATATCGAGCTCACATGACTTAGGACAGAGAATGTTTGGGAAGGAAAGTTGTGGCAGTGAGAAAAAAGTGATTTTGTGTCATGAAGACAGTATTCTGGTGTCAGCATTCTCCAGTGATACCTGGGCAAGTCATGTCACCATTCCCAGTTTCAGGGAGATGGCTGGCCCTAAAGATTTCTTGCAATTCTTTTGCTCTAAGTGTCTGTGCACTTTCAGAAAAAGAAACAGAGAGAGGAGGAAGAAAGAGAGAGAGGAAGGAGAGGAAAGAAAAACAGATAGGAAGAGAAAAATTCCAAGTATCTCCTTAAAGTTTCACCTGAACCCTCTAAGATGATAAATGTACTATACATATTCATCAAACTTTTCATAGTTGGTTACCATCTGCTTTCAAAACCATCTCAGAAAATACTGCAAAGCTACCACGGATATGTTATAGCCTCAGGCATTCCCCTCCAGCCCACCAATATACCATCAAATATAGATGCTGAATGCTTTGGCCAAGGTCAGAAGCTAGAATGGGATCAGAAATCCAATCTCCTCATTCTTAGGGCTATGCTATACTTTCCACAAAGAAAGCAAGCTGACTTTCTGGGAAAAATGCCAAAGGTTCCAAACTCCCAACTGAGAATTCATTGGAATATTGGAATAACAACTTTGGAGACTATGGTCTCTCCAATCCATTTCAGGACCTGGCTGGAAACATGAAAACCCAAAGAAAGAAGCAGTAGGGAATTATTCCGTTTTTTAACGAAAGAGAAAAAATTAGGGGTGGGAATATGGGATTTCTTAAAAATTACATGATTGCTGGAAGTTAATTTGGTATTTCTTTGTTGGTTTGTAAGTTCTGTTTCCAATCACAAAAACAGACAGCTGAGGATACCTAAATCACATTTCAGTGAATTAGCATCTTGTCCCAAAGAATCTCTCCTACTCAGAATATAACAGAAACCCAGAATGCAATCCTCCGTGGCAGAAAGGAATCTCCTTCAATGCAATAGAGAGTTTGCCATAATCCCCTAAACCATAGTCTAAATTGATAGTCTTTAAACCCAACAGAATCACTGAAAATGATAAAGGAACTGCTACTTAATTTGGGATACACTATCCCTTGTAGGAAACTGATTGAGACTCTACCCTATCAGATAAAAGGGCAACCCGTGGTCCAGGACGTGATACAGTGGATAAAGCATCAGACTCTCAAGCATGAGGTCCTGAGTTCAATCTCCAGCAGCACATGTACCAGAGTGATGTCTGGCTCTTTCACTTTCCTCCTATGTTTCTCATAAATAAATAAATAAATAAAATCTTTAAAAAAAAAAAAAAGGACCAATTACCATCCACACATCCTTACCAGGCTGAAAAAGAATTCTGTCATGGGTTTAAAGAGGAAAATTCTGTTTAAAAAGGAAGATTCTGATATTCCAAGAAAAACCAACCAGAACAAGAACATACATGTTGGACAAACTTCATACCTTAAATAGAATGTGAAATCAGTCATATAACAAAGCCCAGTTGATCAGCAATCAGGGCTGAGATTCATAAAGGAAAGAAACCAGAGAACAGGGGTAGACAGAATAGTAGTTATGCAAAGAGACACTTGTGCCTGAGGCTCCCAAGTCCTAGGTTCAATCCCCTGTACCACCATAAGCCAGAGCTGAGCATTGCTCTGGTGAAAAGAAAGAAAGAAAGAAACCAGAAACTGTTGTTTTGTTCTGTTTTGTTTCTTTTTCAAATAAACACTTGCCCCCTACCTGTCAATGATGACTGGATCTGAAGGAGTCTCATTTCGATTTCCACAACTTTTCTTTTCACAACATCGACTGCAGATTGAGAAGGAACCAAAAGAGTAAAAGAAATTTGTTAAAAATCAAACAACAGAATGAAAATACAACATAAGAATCACTCTTCAAAAGAAATGAATATTTTCCTAATACTTTCCTCTTAGCCATGAGCTACTTAACAGCAGAATTTATAACGGTGTTTAAAAACACTAAATTTGAACACAATACTCATAAGTTCTCACTCTGTGACTTATAAAACTAGACAAGACTCAGCAAATCACAACTTCCTCAAGACTCATAATTGTAACTCAAACCCCAAATGGTTGGACTTTAAGATAAGGTCATCAAGAGGCTCTGAACTCCAACTCTACCAGGAACTGGAGAGAGAGGAAAAGGAGAGGGACATTTGGATATAGTAATAGGTGTTTGTATGACGTGGAAAGGAAGAGGGACCCCCCTCCAAAAAAAAAGGCCAAATATATAAATATGTACACAGATAGTTGTAGAAATAATAATTGACCCATATCTCTTGAGAAAACTGCTGTAGCTTACAGTGAAGGGATTGGGGGTCCAGAACTCTGGTAGTGGGAACAGTGAAGAGTTGTACCCCTATTATCTTGTAATTCTATAATTCAATATTAAATTACTAATGATAAATAAATAAATAAATAAATAAGGGCCAGGTGGTGGTGCACATCTTACAAAGCGCAAGGAGCTGGGTTCAAGACCCCAGTCCCTACCTGCAGAGGAAAGCTTTGTGAGTGGTGAAGCAGTGCTGCAAGTGTCTCTCTTTCTCTCTGCCTCTCTGTCTCCCCTTCCCTCTTGATTTCTGGCTGTTTATATACAATAAATAAATATAATTTTAAATGTTTTTATAATTAAATAATTAAAAGATATATGGCCATTTCAGCTCCATGTTGAATGTGTTTATTATGACATAGTTTAGACCTCTGTGTCTCAAATATTTAAAGAGTGGAAAGGAAAATATGTAATATAACCCCAAGTAGTTGCCTGGAATACTATAAACCTTATTTAAATAATATCTTCCTCCAGAAAATGTAGAGTGACTTCTAAATACTTCTCCACCTATTCATTACTATCATCTCCTAAAGATGGAGGAAGAGCAGAACTATGGTATATACTGAACAACAGGACAATAATGAGGCAGGGAGCCATTATTTTGATACTGATAATAATTTTCATCATATTTGGAACAGAAATATTCTTGAAACTTCTGTTCCCCAAAGTACCTAGTAGCTCAAGAAATACTTGTAGAATCCTGCCGGGGATGGGGGGAGGGAAAGGAGACCTAGAGCCTCAGAAAGTCTTGAGCACACAACAAAACAGGCCAATCTGAAAACTGAATGGAACAAAACATCCAGTTACACGGTAAATAATTACTAGAGAGGTGATGTACAGCATGATGACCACAGCTAACACTACTGCATAATACATATAGGTACTCTCTGAAATTGTTAAAGAGTAGATCCTTAGAGTTCTCATTACAAAGGTTTCTTTCTTCTTTCATTCTTGTATCTTTGTGAGATAATAGCTACTTGCTCAATTTCTTGTGCCAATCATTTCACAATACATGTAAGTCAAGGTATTATGCTATACAACTTGAACTTGCATAGTGATATGTGTCCATTTCATTTAAAAAAATAATAAACTAAAGAAAAGGGGGGTGGTAGCACACAGGCTTAAGCGCTCATAGTGGGCAATGATCCAAGTTGGAGTACCCAGCTCCCCACCTGCAGGGGGAGCACTTCACAAGCGGTGAACCAGGTCTGCAGTTGTCTGTCTTTCTCTGCCACACTCTGCCTTCCTCTCCTTTCTCAATTTCCCTCTGTCCTATCCAACAACAACAATAGCAGCAACAACAATAACAATGGGGGGGAAAGATGGTCGCCAGGAGCAGTGGATTTGTAGTGCAGGCACTGAACTTCAGCAATAACCTTGGAGGCAAAAAAAAAAAAAACAACTATATATCACTGGGTTCAAGCCCCCAGTCCCCACAAGCAGGAGGGAAGCTTCACAAGTTGTGAAGTAATGCTGCAGCTGTCTGTCTGTTTCTCTATCTCTCTCATTCTCTTCCTCTGTCTCCCCTCCTCCTTCAATTTCTCTTATCAAGTAAATAAATATTTTTAATCATACGTCCAAAAAAGCAAGTATATATGTAAGAAAAATGCATGAATGAAAAAGTACAATCCAGTTCAAAGATATCTGTTTCAAAGACTTAGACCAATGTGAAAAAGGCAAAGAAAGTTTGGGGGCAAAGGAAATACTGGTAGCCACCTCCCTGTTGTCTGCTTGCTGCTTATCAGAACTAAACACTTATGAAGACTTCTCAGCTCATTTCAAGTTCATGATCCATCATCATCAACTCTAATTGACTAAAGAAGCAACTTTGACATGGCCTATAGAAAAAAATATTACTGGGGGCAGGTGGTGGCGCACCTAGTTGAGTGCACATGTTACAGTATGCAAGGACCTAGGTTCAAGCCCCTGCTCACCACCTGCAGAAGGAAAGCTTTGCAAGTGGTGAAGCAGTGCTGCAGGTGTCTCTCTTTCACTCTCCCTCTCTATCTCCACCTACACTCTCAATTTCTGGTGGACTCTATCCAACAAATTAATAAAGATACATTAAAAAGAAAAAAATATCACCATGCACACCAGTTGAAGAATATATGTCATGTGTTAATAATAATCAAACTACATAAACTATATTAAGTACTACCCTTCCCATGACAGCTTTCCTGTAGCTTGAAGAGTAATGTGTGGGGGTCTTGTGGTGGTGCCCTTGGTATATGCTCACATTTACAGTTCAAGCCCCTGGTCCTCACCTGCAGGGGGAAATCTTCATGAGTGGTGAAGCAGGGCTACAGGTGTCCCTCTACTTTTTTTCCTCTCTTGATTTTCCCCTTCCTTCTCAAGTTCTCTGTCTCTAGCCAGTAATAAACTTTTTTCAAATATTTATTTATTTATTCCCTTTTGTTGCCCTTGTTGTTTTAGTTGTAGTTATTATTGATGTCATTGTTGTTGGATAGGACATCCAACAACATCGAGAAATCGAGAGGAGGGGGAGACAGAGAGGGGGAGAGAAAGATAGACATCTGCAGACCTGCTTTACCGCCTGTGAAGTGACTCCCCTGCAGGTGGGGAGCAGGGGAGAGGGGCTGGAACCAGGATCCTTATACCGGTCTTCGCGCTTTGTGCCATGTGGGTTTAACCCGCTGCACTACCGCCCAATTCCCAATAAATATTTTTTAGAGTAATTTGTATGACTCAATAGCAAGATTACTGAAGCGGGGACCAGAAGTCGAACATTTAACCCAACCAACTGTTATTAACCACATACATGAACTTAGTCATCTGAACTTAGTCAAATATCTTTAACCCTCCTGAGCTTTGCAACTCCCTTACACATAACATTAAAACATTGAGCTAGATTATCCCTAGAGACCCTTCTAGGTTTAATAAAGAAAACCCACAAAGCTGTGAGATTCCCTCAGCACCCTTTGAAAGTAGAAGCAGAATAAGAAAAAAGGGGAAAGCCACATTACTGCAAGGACCCAGAGACCAGTCCTAGCTTTGCCTTGTGGTTCTCAGCATCCAATTTGCCCTCTCTGATCTTCTACAGAATAACAAACAAATATTTTGAAAAGCATTAAAGTCTGTCTTTCTCATGCAATTATGGATAAACAATTCAGTGAATTCTATCATTCCCAAAAAGTAAAACATACCTGAAAGATGCCAAAGATGTTTCACCAAACATGCACAGAGAGGATTTATAAAATATAACCAGTTAAGTGTAGTCAAATAAGTAAGAATCAAAAGAAAAAAAGGTTTTAACTTTACTGAATACCAGAGGTAGCCACTGGGACTTTCTGAAATAATGTTTTGCCTTTGAAATTATATTAGGTCTTAACTTTTACATTTTTAATTCATCTCAAGATTAACACCAATAAAAATGTTGGACAGCTACTTCCTTACTCCCAAAGTCTCTCTGCCCCACTCCCCATCCCTACCTTTTCGACATCTCCTACCTCTCTGATTTCTGCAGCCAATGTCAGCAGAATACCTGTGCAATTCAAACAACCTTTTTTATTCCTTAGCAACACATTTCAAAAGCCCCATACAAACAAGCTAGTTACCTAAAGACCTCCAATCTAGACTAGACATTGCCAGCATGTCAGCCTAACCCCAAATATGTGTGTGATGCTGGGCACAATTTAATTACAAGAGCACATGCTGTTGGAATGTGCCAGTCTGTTTAGTGTGAGCAAGAATGATTCTAAAGAGAGTAAGTTTGCAAAATTGCTTAGCCAAATTCAGCTGCTTTCCACGGGGATTTTCCCTGGAGGGGAAAGAAAAAAACAAAAACAGATAAAAATGTAAGCTTGGTGCCAGTGCAACGCAATGTGGGGAATCGGCTCAGAGGAAGAGGTTATATTCAAAGAAAAATGCAGAAACACATTAGGCCCCAAGCTGCTACTTTCCAACAGTAACATATTTAAGTACACTATCTCATATTAATATTCAGCATAGAAAACACTCACTTGACTGATGAACTGTAATGGTATAAAAGGTGTAAAAAATAATAGCCCTTAGCCATGGATACCCCCATTAAAACCCTTAAAATTTCTCTATATCTCTTAGTCTAAGCAAGCTCTATTTTTAAAAAGATTGCATTAAGATACCCTAGTTATTCCACTGGGTTACCAGAAAAGCCATGGTGCATTTCTTCTTAGAAAAATATCTCATGGAAGTCTGCAGTAGAGCAGCGGGTTAAGCACACGTGGTGTGAACCGCAAGGACCGGCGAAAGGATCTCGGTTCGAGCCCTGGATCCCCACTTCAGGTGAGTCACTTCACAGGCAGTAAAACAGGTCTGCAGGTGTCTATCTTTCTCTACCCCTCTCTGTCTTCCCCTCCTCTCTCCATTTCTCTCTGTCCTATCCAACAACAACAACAATAAAGCAACAAGGGCAACAAAAGGGAAAATAAATAATAAAAAAAGAAAAATACATCATGACTTTTTCAACAGCCCAATTTATTTAATTTCTTAAAGAGCATTCAGTGCTTATGCCAGAAATGTAAAAAGGAGCAAAAGGACACAGAGTGGAAGATACTCTTGAACCTACCTTCCCAAACAATCACTCTGGAGTCAAGTATGTGCTCAGTTGTCTAAAAGGAGCTGAGCCCTTGAATTACTCAGATAACAAACTTAAATCTCCATTCCCTGTCCTCATAGACAAAGCCTGAGTGAACAACTTCAGGTTCAACTACTTCTAGTTAAAAAGGCTTTCTAGGGTTATTTGCCAAAGAGCTAATCTCCAAGCATCAAGTTCCAGATTAGTGTTTTTCATTTTAGCTAAACATACCCACAAGATAGGAAAAGGAGAGAGAAAAAACAAGCAAAGATAAAAGGAAACTAAACTTGGCACTAGGTTAAGATTATGTTCTTAACTACCAAAAAGAGTCTCAGAAGTACCTTTTTTTCTTTCTCTCTAATGAATGAAAATAAAAGTTCTTCCTCTGTTCCTATGTGGGTTGGTTTGGCTTATTTTATTCTAGCACTTTATCTGGAGAACCTTTTTATGTGAAATACTCTCAATTTGCCTACTGGACCCTTTGTCCTCCCCATCACCCCCATGAAGTCTTTGAAAAGGGGTGGGGGAATAGAAATAAAACAATTTGGAGTTGGGGGGAGAATATAAGACATTTTATCCCACTCTTAAATCTTGCCTGCATTTTCTTTTTTCTCAGGAAGGAAGAAAGAAGAGGTATAAGCAATGACTAGAGAAGGGGGGGGAGTGAAAGATAAAAATAAAAACACAGCCAGTGAACCAGGGTGTCCAGGCAGCCAAACTCTTGCCCAAGACAAGTGAGATGCCCTTTCCGCTCCAATGTCGTTTTTTAAAATTCAACCCTCAACTTTCAAAAATCTGTCTCTAATTTCAAACTCAAATAAGCGCACAGCATGGTGGCTTTTGTTTTGTTTTCTTCTCCCCAACTCCTCCCTGCGATTGCATAACAAAAGTGTCTAAATTCACACCATCTGGCCGATAAAGACACTGGCCCCACTGCCCGGCTGGTCCATCTGATTAGGGCCCTGTCTAGCCTGCGCCTTGTGGCGAAAAGTCACAGCTGTGGGGTTTGCTCGCGCTCAATACAACTCTGTTATTAGCCAGCTGTAGGCCTTGAGACGACTTCTGTTCAAATTATAATATCTTTTAACCCTCTGAGCATTGAGGGCACGGGGTGGCTGGCGGCGACATAACAACTAGATTTCTCCTTGCTAATAATTGGCAAAATGAACTAAAGCAAGAATGAAGGAAGTAGGGACAGTTGGGGAAATGGAGAAAAAGTTGTTCCTGAAGAGGTTTATTTTGCCCCCACTCCCACCCCCACAGCTAGCCACCTCTTTATGATCTTCTACTAAAGATGACAGAACATGAAACCACTCAGAGAATTTCTCAGGTATGGTATGCCCAAGAACATCAGGCAAATCAAACTAAGGACTTACTGCCTGTATAATAGCCACTGATAAACAGAGCATTTGATGCAACCCTCAGTCACTGATTGGCTTTGAAAACCAGGGCAAAGAAATTTACTCCCTTTTACTAGAGTATCAGTCAGTTCTGACTGACAGATTGAATAAGACCTTCCTTTTAGGAGCAATGAGTATTTGCCATACCCTAGCTCATCTCCCTGAACACACACATACACACACACACACACACACACACACACACTCCACCCAGTGGATAATTATTTATTTACCCATAATTAATATTTGTTTTAAATTTTTGTTTGGGAAGAATATACTAAACTATCTTCCCAGGTCTCAAACACAGAGAAGTTACAGTACATTAAATTTTTATATTGTGTTACTAATGCAGACTAAACTAGAGGCTTTAAAAATTGATGCTGCTACTTAAACAGCATAAAATGAGGAGGATTTGATTGGGCTTAAAAATAAAAATGTCAGCTTTAACTATAGCTGGAAGGGGCCTGTGAGTATTATTTAAAGTGAAAGGTATAATTCGAGAGACAATGGGCCATTTGGGGGGTTCTTTTCTTTTTTTTTTTTAAAGAGGATAATCTCTCCAAACAATGATGTTTAGTACTATAGAAACTTCTTTAAATTTTTATTTATAAAATGGAAATATTGACAAGACTATAGCTATAGCATAAGAGGAACTTTTTAAAAAGGAAAACTGCCCTTCAGTTAGTCAACCAAGTCAAAGTGTTCTGACTACTCAAAACCAGGTATTACAAAGTAAATTCATCTCAGACTTCTATTTTCTTTCCAAGCAGCTATGTAACGAAGAGCCCTGAGATGAAGGCACTGTTATCTGAATACGCCATCACCAAGCCACCTACTTGTGTAAGAATGGCTTTACTGGAGACCACTAACAGAACTGAACTCTGCATTTGACAAAGTTTGTTTTTCTGATACTTGATCAAAACCAAAACAAACATGTCTGATTGTTATGGTTTTTTCCTGACTGCGTTGGGGAAAAAGACAGGCTGCCAGGAGCTGCCTATAAAACAGTTCTAACTAAATCAAACAATGATCCAAAACTCTACAGGGATCACCCCTGCAGAGAGAGGAAGAACTGAGCTGTTGCTCCAACCAGAGACTATTGGAGAAAGGAAAATACGTACGGGGAAACACCTCAAATTTTATAGTAAAATAACCACCATTTCCCATTATTTATTTTTTATGCCCTTTCTTACTCTTAGGGGATCTGCAAGTCCCACCCCAGCACCCCCAAAACTCAACATTTGCTGAATGAGTATGCAAACGAATTTCCTGGAACTCCACATGCTCCCCCCAAAAAACTTTTTTCTTCTAGTCAGGCAGAAGAACTCAACATAGAATGCATAGGCTTTTGAGAAGAAAGTGAGGGGAAAGTGCCAAAATTCAAGAAGATTGCATCTCTCAAAATTAGACCTCAGAATCTAACTGTTGCTCCAACACCTCCTCCCCTCCCCGCCCCCTACCAAAAAAAAAAAAAATCTCTCTGCGAGAAGTCCTCACTCCACCATGGCCAGTGGCAAACTAGAATGCTCTTTCCAGCCCTGGGAGCTCCTTGGTGTCATATGAAAAGCCAGCGCTGGGTGCCCCAGCTTTGGGATGCAGAAGGGAGACCACTGATTCCGCTCTCTAGCCAGACTGAGGGTCATTCTAGAGCTTTGCTAACTCCACAAGTGGTCCCGCCTGAAAGTCCATCTCGGGCTGTCCAGGTTGGACCCAGCAGTGGAGACCTGGGGGCAGAGAGTTCCAGACCCCAAAATCGACACCACCACCACCCCACCCCGCATTGTGCAGCTTCTCTCTTCAACCCCCACCCCCCGCTGAGCCAGAACTTTGCACCAGGAGAAAGAAACTTCTGAGATTCCAGGGCAGCGGACTCCTGAGTGGTTCTGGGATACCTCTGAGTCCTGGCTGAAAGGCTCCAGGGACCCATTCCTCCTGCTCCCAGTTGTGTTGAACTTAAGGGAGAAACAAGCACTGGCAGGTGGGACACCAGCTCCCTCGCCCTGCCAGCAACCCGGCCGCAGAACACAGGCAGCTCACCTGCACATCACCTCGTGTGTCAGCAGAACTCGGCACATCTCTGGATTCTTGTTTTGTCCTTCATAAGCTATGGGCTGCCAGCAGAAGAGGGGCAGGGAAGGAGGAAAAGAAAAGTGGACTTTGAAGCAAACACAAAATCTTTTTTTCCCCTCTCTGAGCCTGCAGCTTGCTAAAGCTCCAGCGAAATATCAGAGATGTACCTTGTGGGGCAGTTTTTCCAAAAAGGGGATATTTGGGGGGCTGCTTATTATTCCAATAATTGTATCATCTTTTCACACCATGGCTAACATTTCTACCCCAGAACCCCACCCCCACCCCCATAATCAGAACAATGAGAAGCAGACAAGGTGGGGAAAGTCTGACCAGGATGGTGGAAGGTTGGAGGGCAAGGACAGGTTGAGGTAGGAGAAAGAGGGTCTCTCTTTCCACACTTGGGAGTCTGAGCCAGTGCCCCGTGGACTCACCTGCTTGGTGACTGAGTCGATGAGGCGGACATACAGGTCCTGCTCTGTGCGGACGCCTGCGGGGGACAGTGGTAGGCACAAGTCAAGGTCAGGGGGCCCCAGTTTCACATGACCAACCCAGACCAACTGCAAGCAGCAGCACTAGACAGTGGAACACATGCAGCCTAAGCCACCCTAAGGGCCACCCTGCAGCCAACTCACTTCCCTTCCGTGCCAGGACAGAGCTACCCCCTAAGGCCCACAGTGCTCCCCCAGGCTTGAAGGTCACCAGTAGGACAGCAGGTGACAGTCGCCCTGGGTGGGCGCACTCACCGTTGCTGTAAAGAAGCTGTAACTTGTAGTGGGTGCCGTTGTTGGTCTTCTCATTACCTTGTTCCTACAAAGCAAGGGGCAGTATCTGAGTCCCTGCTTTCAGCCCCCACCCCAATGAAGAGAAGCGGCTTCCACTCCAAGCAACTTAGAAGAACCCCCTGCCCATCTTGAGGTCAAAGAACAGGAGAATCAGCCAACCACAGACCTCCAAAACTTGTCAGGGTGCTGACACTTGACCCTCTCCAATCCTCTGTCTTCCAGCTTTAAAATATCTGCAGGTGTGTGCCCTTCCAGTCTAACAACTAGACAGATGTTGTGCCCCCCCTGCCACACACACACACACACACACACACACACACACACACACATATGAGTGTCTTAACATGTGCCGCACCAGAATCATCAGTGGCTCTGAGTGTCCTTAGAAAACCCCAAAGCTTCTTTTCTTGTAAAAGGTGAAAGGGACTAACATTTGGGTGGATATCATCTAGGTCTAATCCACCAGGCACAAAACCTCCTTGGCGCCACTGGCTCAGGGACCCAGACCCAGACACTAAAAGGAAGAAGAAAGCAAGCCTAGCTCTAACACTGGCTTTGCAGGGTTGAGGCAACAGAAGTTCAGAATGGACACGGCGCTCTCCTCTGGTGGTACATTTGAAATCTAATCCACTGCCCAAACCTGAGTTAGGGAGAGAAGGCTCCATCCAAAAACTAGGACTTCTACTTGGTGCTTATTTAATCCCACAGGTGCAAAAAACAATAACAAAACAACTTGCAGAAGGACAATGGCAGCACTCCGTGTACTTTAAAACTAAACTTGTAGTCAAAAGGGCTCTGATCCTTAAGGTTGCAGAGAGTGGGAACCAGAGCGGGCACTGAAGGGGGGGGGGGGATTGACTGATTTAGAGGCTGGGTAAGAAGTCTCCATCTATCATCTCTGATGATGTGGACAGAGTAAATGCCATGTGTGACAGCTAAAGTCTTTAGTACATCAAAAGGAGTGAGTTACTAGGCTGTACAGAGAGGTAGGAGTTGGGAAGGGGTAGGCTTACTTTGTCATTCTCCACAAAGTCTACGAAGGCGGTGCGCTCAATCTCCACTGGCTGGCCCTGCCGGTCATAGAGAGCCAGCACGAAGTGAAAGAAGTTGGATTTCCTCAAGTTGGAAGGAGGCTGCTTCTCAAAGTGGGCCCGAGATAGAGCAACTCCACTGCTCAGGAACAGACAAGAGGGATGCAGGATGCGGGGAAGGAGAGAAAAGCAAGTGTTACCAATGCAGGCAGTCAGTACTGCCAAGGGGCAAGAGTCTGCACCCAGAGCCCTGGATGCCCCTTCCCCCCCCCACCCCACACACACACCAGAACTTTGTCTATTCCTGTTGAGAAGTGGGGACTCCTTAGAGGAGGAGTGGCCACCAAGGTGTTCAAGTGGCAAGATGAGTGGCCCAGCAGCTGTCACAAATCCTGGTGCAGCCTTGGTGTCTCCCAGCACCTAACACTTCACTGGATACTCAAGGGTCCCAGCTGGAGACCTGTAGCCCAGTATGCCTGCCCCCCCAAAAAAACTTGTCCTGCCCAGCTACCCCAATGTGCTCTCTCAGAGGGTGACACAGCCTACTGGCTCTTTATCTCAACCAGGACATGGGTTTAAATAAGCATCTATTGATAGATGCTCTTGAGGAAGTCACCTCTTCCCCTTCATTTTCATGGAGTGACCTGTTCTGGCAGTACTGTCCGTTAAGCCCCCATGCTGGCATGGAGAGGAGAATGAGAACCCAGTGGCCAAGTTTTCGTCCTACAAGGAGAGGACTCACTCCCCCTTCCCTCGCTTTTCCGAAAAACTGTACAGTGATAGAGTGGGATTCCCACGGCCAATGCTGCTGGGTATGGAGGGTTGTAGAGATGTTGTGATACTAAGGAAGCCTCACCCCAAGAATCGCTGAGCTCCAAGAAGCCCAAGTGTTAAAAGACAGACACCCAAACAAAAAAAATTTAAAAATAAAGAAAAGACACCACCTAGGACCAAGGGAGATGCCAACCAAACCCGCAGATCACTGAACCCACATAGGGGGCCCCAGGGTCAGGAGCAAAGCAAGTTCGTGCACACACCTCCCATGTCTGGGAATACCTTGGTCGCCTGGTCACAAGTAACGGGAGACCCCTGGGCCAGATACTCTCCCAGTATCAAGCCCAGAGCCCGGAGCACTTTGACTTCCATGAAGAGCATTAAATCTGGGGTATTACCCCCACCACCACCCCATAGCGGCTGTCAGTTCCACGTTTAATCATTACTTGATCCCGGGGACTGAGAACAACGTGGGGAGGTATCTGGTGGAGCTAGGCTGAGAACCGGCTCCCGCAGCGGAGACAGCCTGGCGAGGCGGCCCGATTTCCTGCGGCCGGGATCCTTGCGAGTCCCCGGGCGGCAGCTACCAGCCGCCACCAGGGCTGTGCGGTCAGGTCTGTGCATGCCGGCTTGCGCGGGCGGCCGCTGCCCGGGGCCCTGGGGCTCTCGCTTCCTCTTTCCCAAAGTAGCTGCGGGTTCGCACCACCCGGGACACCCGGAGGCCAGGGCTTGCTAGGAAGAAGTCGGTTCTCCTTGCGCTGCTGGATTTCGAGGAGGGCGGCCAGCGGAGCGGGTGGGGTAGAGGAGTTTGTGGACTCTTGGGAGCGCAGTGTCGCCTGCCGCGGACAAGGCCACGGAGACCACACATCTCCGATCCGCAGTGGCGGTGCGGGAAGGGGCTCGGAATGCCTCGCTGGGCTAGCCCCCGCAAGCCCCCTAACTCTTAGCAAGCCAACTTCAGGGACCCGCTAAAACTAAGAATGGGGGTTCCCTCCTCTCAACGACTCGTCGGTCCTCTTCTGCAGTTCTTTCCTCTTTTCCCTTTAGTTTCTTTTCTTCCCTGACCTGTGCTTCTGCCCCGCGGTTCTACCTCTGTTCCCCAGCTCTCCAGCCGGCCTGTAGCCACTGTCCCGCGCTCGGGCCGCTCCGCCTTCCCCGCAGCCGCCACGGCCTCCGGGCTCCCTGAATCTCCCCGCAGGATGCGATAGGAGCGGCGCCCGCAAGCTGCGCTGTGAAGCCGGGAGTTGAGGGGGTGGCGAGCTCTGCTCCCCTGGCCACAGCTGCGGGCTTAGGCTTCACACTCGGCTCAGACCCCGGCCTGCCTGACCCCACGAGGGGCTGAGCTGCGGGGCGCTGGAGGCTGCCATCCGGAGATTTCCCTCCTGGAGAGTTTTCCAGGAGGAAGAAACCCAGACCAGCCAGGCTTAAGGAACTCCAGTCGGGTAAGTGGTTCCCAGACCGCCTGCCCGAGGGCAAACTCCAGCGCTCAAGGCCTGGGCGACAGATGGGGGGCGCGGAGGTGGGAGGGGGAGACACACGAAGACAGTAAGAGGGAGAGAGACTGCGGGCTTTACCTCTGCGCCGCGACATTGGCGTCCACCACGCCGACATTGCGGACCCAGGACCTGACCGAATCCATCTCGGCGCCGAGCGACTTCTCTTTCAGAGTGGGTCCTCTTCCTAAAGTCTCTTGAATCCCAAACATTTAAAAAAAAAAAAAAAAGGAGGAGGAGAAGAAGAAGAAGAAGAAGAAGAAGAAGAAGAAGGAGAAGGAGAAGGAGAAGGAGAAAGAGAAGGAGGAGGAGGAGAAGAAGGAGAAGGAGGAGGAAGAGGAGGAAGGAGAAGAAGGAGGAGGAGAGAAAGAAAAGAAGGAAGGAAGAAAGAAAGGAAGGAAGAAAGAAAGAAAGGAAGGAAGGAAGAAAGAAAGAAAGAAAGAAAGAAAGAAAGAAAGAAAGAAAGAAAGAAAAAGGCTGATCTACGGTGGCTCGGAAAACGAGAGTTCACAACAGTCCTGACTGTCCCCAACGCTGTCGCCAAACTGTCGCCAGAACAATCCAAGGGAAGGGATCAAGTGCCGAAGTTTGCGCTTCTCTTAGAAAAGGAGAGAGAAATGAACGGTCCGGTGCATTAACTCCGAGGTACTGGCTGGTGGGAAGTTGGGGCTGGATCCTCCGCAGACTCAGCTCCGCCGCCTCAGGCCCTCCGCCCTAGGTCGCTCGCATCCTTCCAGGGCCAGCGCAGCCTCCAGAAAGTGCACACAATTTAGAAGCATCACCTGTTCTGGGAGAAACGGGAGGAGATTGATGGCTGCCTAATCTCTCCACTTCCTCCAGGTCCCCCCTCCCCTCCCAGCTCCTCCCCACTGCTCCAATTTAGAGGGGGGAAAAAATCCCCAACAGGATCAGTTGTAATAGGAAGGGGAAGACCCGGAGCCGAGAGGAGGCGGTGGCAGCAGCGAGCGCAGCAGAGCCGGGCTGCAGCGGTGCGCGGGCCCCATGAATGGGTTACTACCGCGGGAGTCGCGGGAGGCGGGGCTGCGGCCCGATAAGGAGCCTCATTTGCATGCGCGCTTGCAATTGGCGGGCGCCGGGCTGGCCGGGCCGACGTGCTGGGGCGGCGAGCGCCGGGCTCAACGTAGCTGCGAGTTGGGAGGTGAAAGGCGAGTGGGGAGTGCGGGCGCTGAGCCCCCGCCTGAGCCCCGCGTGCGTGACCTAGTCCCTCCAAAGGCCGCGCTGGGGCGCGAGGGCTAGGCCCTGCTGGCTGGGAGGCGCCGGCTCAGTCCGGCTGCGGAGAAGGCTCCGCGGATCCTAGCTTCTGGATGAGGATCCGTGCAGCCTGCCGGGAGGAGCTCTCCCTCCGTTCCCCCGGCCGGGTGTGTGTGCGTGTGTGTGCGTGTGCACACTTGAGGGCTGTGATCACGTGTGCTTCTGTTTGGAGCAAACGTGCCCCGGAGCCAGCCAGGTCCCCGGACACCTCCTCCCGGGTCTCCTGGAGTCACAGCGGCGACACTCGGATGTTGTGTGCGGCGTGCGAGTGGTAGAGAGGAAGACCTATGAATGAAGACAGGGAGGGCGGCGAGCGCGGCTCAAGTGCTGATCAAATAAATAGTGTGTCAGGGGACAGGGGGATGGTCCAGGAGCTAAGGAAAATAACCCCGCGGCGGACGCGGGCCGGAGTCGCACCCGTGCACATGAGAGATTGCTGACAGATCGTGGCAGGCTGGGTGCTAGCACTGCCCGGAGGTGTCCCCGGACTCCCCCACTCACCCCAGGTTTCCCGGAGCCGCCGGAAGGTGGGCAGCGGGGATCCAGGGAAAGTTTGCCCGGGGTGCGCGGGGCCGCTACGCTGGCTGCGGACCGGTCGCAGCCAAACAGCTGAAAACCTAGATGCCTTTTAAACTACGCCCGGCAGCTCACGGTGCCTATTTTTAAAAAAGTCCTCCGGGCTGGATGTTATTTTCTGGCTTCTCCCTTTGTATTCTGGTCTATACATAAGATCGGGCTGCTGAAATCTAGAACACCCGCGCGAAAACAGATTTGAAGACAATGAATGCAAATCTGTGCTCAAAGACCATCTGCCGTGGAGGCGCAGATCAGCTGTTCTGCAGCCCAGGCCGCAGGGCCAGAGCCTCCCGGCCTCATTACGCAGAGTGCCTGGGTGTAAGCTTGGATTATATTCGGGAGCCTCTCCTCCAACACTGGGGGACTCCCAACTCAGAGATCAGACCCCTTAGGTGTAAGGTGATCGCTGGCGAATCAACTGCGAGCCTTTGCCGCTAGAGGACACAGCGCCTTGCAACTCCGGATCCTGGAGGGCCAGGCGCTCACACTTTGCCAAACGCGCCTTTCTGGAAGGGCACGGGTCTGCGCCCCCTCTCTCTGTGGATGGGTGGCAGGAGGGAGCGGTGTGGATGGGGTGGGGGACAAATTGCAACCCCAAAATTAGGGCTGGTTTCCACCGCTACGCTGGACTTGAAAACTGATTAGGGCCAGTCGGCTGGAGAGAGGATGTGTGGACAAAATCGGGGTCCCGGGGATGAGTGTCGTGAATTGGGGGACTCAGAGAAGCGGAGAAGGTGAACCCCAGCCTCAGGGAGTGTGTTGACCGAGGCGACCTGACCTCCGACCTCTGGCTGGGTACCTCCCCTTTGGGCAAGAGGGGCGAGGGGAACCGTGAACGAATAGGCATCTGAAAATAGAAACGCGCAGTTGCAAAAATGCCAGGAGAGAGGTGGGTGGGAAGGAACCGTAGAGGTGGAATCTGTGAGGGTGAAATGGAAACTAGCTTATTTCAATTCGGTAATTCTCTATCATCTGCAGGTTTCATGGCTTATTTTAACACCTGAAAAATTAAGCGCCTGGAATCTTCTACCCCGGCCTGCTCTTTTTGGTAGACTTCTCACCTCCAGTAAGCAACCACCCGCGTCCTGGTCTGCCGTCCGCGCCCCTGCGCGTCCAGGGTTGGTGGATCCCTGGTGGAGAGCTTGGAATCGCCCGCCGAAGGCAGCTTGATGAAACGAACCCCACCCCCAGCCTAGGGGTCAGTATCTGCCCGGTCTGGACGCTGTACAATAGAGGAGCGAGCTCTGGCCTGGCTAACGGCGCTTCTGCCTTCGGGCCGCAGTCAGCTGGGGTGAAAGGGCAGTAGCGGAAGGTCGAGAGTGCCGGTTCTCCTCGCCAGAAACAGCTGCCACCCAAATGATGCTCCCCAGGAAGAGAATGAATCAGCCCTTTCTCCTGGCTCTTAGTTGCCAACCCCCGCCCCAAACCAGACGCCTGTGCATGACCCCCACCTCACAGAGAGAAGTTAAGAGGGCGCAGTGCCCTGCCCGGCGGCCACGCAGCAGACCGCGGACCCCCAAACTTTAACCGGGTTGCTAAGTTCTGGCCCGCTGCGCTAGGAACGCCCTCCTCGCGGTCAAAGGGGGTTGAGTGGGGGCTGGGGAGCAAAATGCCTCCCCACTGCGGGGCCGAGCCGCAGGAGCAGGGTCCCCTCGGGGTCTGGCACCTAGTCAGGAGGGTGGCTGCAGAGGGGGTGGGGGAAGCCAGCCCTGGGCCCAACCAGGCAGCTCTGCGCCCCTCGGGGAACTGGGAGCTTTCTGCCCACTGATTTGAATTTAATTAGGTTTTTGTAGGTATGGAGGTGGGGGTAGGCAGGGAGGGCGCACTGTTGGCCACCCGTGCAGCAGGACCGTGGACGAGCGGTGGAGGGAGCGGCCTCGGTGCGCCTGGAGGGCTCCTTGCCTCTCCGTCGCCTGCTCGCCTCAGGTTACCAACGAACAACGCTTTCCCAACGTGCAGCTCCCAGAGCTGCGCGGGGTGCCTGCAGGAGCGCAGCTGCGGCCCGGGAGAGCCCGGCCCAGTGAGGGGTGCTGCATCCCTGCGCTTCCGGGGCCCGGTGTCCCTAGCTTCGTTTCCCCCAGCCCCTCGCCCAGGTGAAGAAAACCCCTCAAACTTCAGAGCGACAACTCCCACCAAACCAGCCTGCGAGTGGTATTCTGCTTCTGACCCGTTTCCCTCTTTTGTTCACTCTCCCCAAACAAGCCAAGGAAGTGGCTTGATTTTTCCGCTCACGTTTCGCAACTCCCCTCCCCCCAACTCCCACCCATGTATGTAATAGGCCCCGTTTCTTTTCTTTGGGGTTTAAGGCCCGCGTCCCCAATCTCTCTGGGTTCCACCGCTGAGGGTCAGAGGCTCGGAAATCTTTCTTTAGAAGTTACCCTTCCCGCTTCGTGCTGGCCAGATTGGGCCCAGAAGCGAATTCTAAAGGTGTGATAACGCCTCCATTTCCACCCCCCAGGGCTGAACTTCACCACCTCCACCCCCAGACACACTCAGTGGCGCCGGGGTCCAAGCCTGAGCCTGGCCAGCGCCCAGGGAATTCGATCCAAGAGGACAGCCTGTCTGAGTTTTGTAAATGAAATAAATGAGTGGCCGTCCCCCTGGTCCCCCCCAATGGAGGCAAAGGTTCCAGTCTATTTTCCCTGGAATTTCGGCCTTTTATTTGTTCGAGTGACAATAAAAGGCTTTTGCTCACCACCTCCTTAGAATCCTGCCAGAAATATAGCTCCCTATCTTTTGTGGGTTGTTGCTGTTTAATATCCAACTCCACGAATTACCACTCTGACTGTCAACTTTAGCCATTTTCTTACGGAAACTGGGCTGGTGTATTCGGTAGATGAGCTGTCCTGGAGTGGGAAGAGGGACCACACTGCACCGCCCACGGATGCGCCCCAGATATTCCTGAGGAGCGCTGTGGTCCACCTCAGCCGTTTCCTTTAAGGTTCCTTTTCGTTAAGGAGTAGTTTTGATGGCGCCACAGAGAACCAAGCAGGAACAGCTGCAGGATACTGGAAGAATGGCTTAGAGGTCTCTGGTATTGCTCCCAGACCAGCGGGGTCGCTGCTAGGAGCTCGCAGTCCCCCCCCCCTTCCCCCCCCCCCCCCGCCACACACACACACACACACACACACCTTTATTTAAGGAACCAGAGTGGGCTCTACCCTCACACCTGAGGATTCCAGAAAGTCTCTAATCCATTTCCAGTAGCCACCCTCGGATACACCCTCCCTTCCCAGGTCCTTTTGGGGGGCTCAGAACCATCTAGAGAACCTGAGGCGTTGCAGAGAAGCGGAAAGGTCAAAAGAACACATTGTCCAGCAGCTGAAGTGTGCGGGGTTGGGGGGGGGCGGTGACAGGGGATCTGGGCCCAGCGCGTCCCCACCAGAGCGCCCTGGGAGATGCGGGCTATGTGGCCGGCGGGCGAGGTCTGGACCCCGCGAGCGCACCCAGCCGGACTGGGGACTGTGCTGGGCTCATGTCATGGGTCGGCGGACCTTCCCTGGAGCCTGAAGTCGGTGGTCTCTGTCTCCGCAGTACCTAACCGTATGGGGATCCAGGTGTCAAAGTAATGTGAGGGATCTGACGGCATAATGGTTGTGCAAAAGGCCTTCGTGCCTGAGGTTTTGAGACTCCAGGTTCAATTCCCAGCAACACCATAAGCCAAAGCTGAGCAGGGCTCCTGTGTGTGTGTGTGTGTACGCGCACGCGCGCGTGTGTTTCTCTCTGTAGCTCTATTTCAATAATTTCTATATGATTTATACTTACTTATTTGAATGTATGTCATTTTATTGTTTTTTTTAATATATACGGTTTAAAAGTCATTCAGTAGAGCAGGTCTCCAAGCAAATTCGCAATGGAACGAATCTAGAAGCTTCCCCAGCTCTCCAAGCGGTCAGGCACTGCCACACTCCACCCTCACACTTGGTAGCATCCCCTGACTTTGGATTTTATTATTTATTTATTTATTTATTTATTTATTTTAATGAGAGAACAAGAGAGAGAGACCAGAACACTGCTCAGTTCTGACTTCTGGTGGTGCTGGGGACTGAACCTAGGATGGTGGAGCCTCAGGTATGAGAGTCTTTTGCATAACTATTATCCTAGGTTAGGTGTACCTGCCCTCCTTTCACAGATGGGCACAATGAAGGTGGGCGGGGACAAGTGGTGCCTCCGCTGAAACCTAAACAGGACTCACAGGCCTGAGCAGGCCTTCAAAGAAAAAGTTAAATGTGACTCCCACCTCTCTTTTCCATCCTCAGTTTATCAAGGGCTGGGGAGTGAGGTGAGTGAAGGGTAGGATCGCTGTAGAGCTACTCTGAAAAGCCCTCCCCCTAGTTCCCGGTGGTCCCCGCCCCCTACCCGCCAGCCGGCGGTGGGGAAAGCTCTGGGGACCCCTCACTCGCCGCGGAAGTGTGAGAGATGTGTTGATTATTCACATTTGCGCCAAGCGCACACTACGCCCGCGTTTCACACGCAACTCCCGTCCCCTCGTGGAGCCGCACTCAGCTCCTGCGGGGGGGGGGGTCGCAGCTCACCCCACACACCCTACCCCCCAACAAAGACTCCCGCTCACCTTCCACCAGTCTCCTCTACCTCCAAGCCCCCAGGAGCACGCCCTCAGCCCAGCCATCCTGGTTTCTTCTTCACAATACACTTGTCCTCTCAAACAACCCCACCCCCACCCCATAACGTGGGTGTTGGGGCGCCTGGAGGAGGGGGAGGGGTCCAGCTACAAATATGGAACCAGCTCAAATTGCCTTCCATCTGACCCTGGGCTATCTCAAACACCAAGGCCACACACTCACGGTGACATGAGAGGACACGGAGAGACGTCTCTCGAGTAAAGTGCATGCTTGGGGAAGTACTGGATGGTTTAGATCCGACGACTCAGGGTAGGGGCTGAGGAATTCCATTTCAGGAAGACCCCCCACACACACACACACACGGAGCACCTCCTCCCGCTGAGCTAGCACTTAAGGGCATGGAGCCCCTGGGGGCCACAACCAGCCCGGACCTGGGGAGGATCCTAGAGCTCTAGCCAGATCCCGCTGAAATTGCTTCCAGTTTCGGGTTGTCCACGGAACCAGCCTAGGGCCTTTCACCTCAGGCAAGAATTGGGGCATTGGATCCCAGGCCCTGTGCCTCAGTTTCCGTACCAGTAGAATGGGAATGTTTCCCCTTGGAATTTCAGCTTCTTTGCTGGTAAAATGGGATGACTCATTCCCTCCCTCACCCTAACCTCCACCCAGCTCATTTGCTATAAGAATTAGCAGTTTAGGTCCAAGTAGTTGGCACATAGCAGTGCTCAATAAGTGCAAGAGTCTCCAAAGTCACAGGTTCAATCCCCATCATCACCATAAACCAAAGCTAAGCAGAACTCTAGTAGTAATAATTATTGTGTAATACATAATATATTATCACTAGTAGTACTTGTTTTCCTTCACCATCTGCAGCTGCAAACTAAGCTTGAGAGCATTTACTCACTGTAACGCACTGGGTCCTTGTGAGTTCCGAAGGTCATTCTCTCCCACCCACCCTCACCTGCCCCCTAGAAACAAGAACTCCGACCGACTCCTCTTCATACTTGGCCTGGCACAGACTGGTTCCCACGATGGCCTCTCAGGAACCTTCACAACACACGTACATGAGGCGGGATGGCCACGCACCTGCTGGAGTACAGATGTTACCATGTTCAAGGTCAGAGTTCAAGCCCCAGGTCCCCACCTGCACGGGGGCGGGCGGGAGGTGGGGAGCTTCAGAAGCAGTAAAGCAGTACCGCAGGCGTCTCCTTTTCTATCTCACGATTTTAGTCTCTACGCAATAAATAAATAAAATATGAAATAAACTAGCACACGAGCGCATGAATAATTATATCTAGGATAGAGTTTTGGAAGCTGGTGGACACTGAGGGCACCCGAGTGGGTGGACCTTTGCAAGGCAGGTAAGTCTTCCGAGACGACTGTGGTCATTTCCCTCCGCTGTTGACAGGTCTCACCCACATTCTGCGCGGGTCTCTGGGGAAACTGCAGGCCTGGCCACTGGAAACCACCCGGGAACTGAAAGGAATCTGGAAGGAAAGGTCCTTCCGCTTCTGTGAGGAGGCTCTTTTTTTGATTGGCTTTTAGTTTGTCGCCCCTCCTTCCCCACCCCCCAAGGAGCCCAGCATTCCTCCAGCTTGCAGTCTCCGCCCCCAGAGTCCAAGTTTCCATAATTTGCATTCAAAGAAACTACAGAACAGGTAAACAAAAAAAAGGAAAGAGATCGGTCTGGAAATGACAGCAAAGGGGAAAGAGTAGCCAGAGAAATGTCCCAATTTTTCTATTTTCTAGAGCTAAAGTCACCTTGAAGTCCTTTTTATGCCTTTATTATGCAAAAACATCATGTGTTTACTACATCAACATGGGGGGGGGGACTATTTCTGATATTTGGGTGAGAAGGCTTCCTCCCAAGGTTTCAACTTCTCTTTCTCTCTCTCTTTAAGATTGTATTTATTTATTAATAAGAAAGATAGGAGGAGAGAGAACCAAGAATCTTTCTGGTACATGTGCTGCCAGAGATTGAACTCGTTCTTGATTGTCCAGT